>NC_059302.1:4663424-4695924 GCF_017591435.1 Portunus trituberculatus | reverse complement strand
TCCTTTTACTACCATCTGCTTTAAAGAAATTCTATCCAGGTAATTTTTCCAATTTTGAAAGCTCTGCCATATCAGGCAAGCCGACAGGCTTTTGAATACATCAGCGCCTACCGTGGACAAAATGCGCATCCACGGTCCAGATATACATGTATATCTGGACCATGCGCGCACCACTCACTCCCCTACCCTTCCCCGATCTTAGTTCAAAACAAAAACAGCGTCCAGCAGCAGCTCGTCATCTCATGCTCAACATGCCACCAAAATGCCCTGCAACCAGCCCTGCAATGTCGCCTAGTGTTTCTAAGTGAAGCTGGATATTATTCACAGACACGAGAGGCGAGAAAACTAATAGCATTCCTCGCCAACATCTTGAGTCCATCTACTGTCTCTACTATTTTCAAGTCAGCAGACTCTATTACGATAAGAAAGCTTGTGAGACCGTATCTTCCTTGCAAGCTAAAAGAACCACCTGAACTCGTGACTCTGCAATGGATAAAATGGAAAGCTTTGTGGAAATGTGGTACATAAGTTTTGTATTCGGTACAATGATGTGTCCTTTGTTTACATTCCACAGGTTGCCGGCTAGTGTTTTCCCGCTCCACTCTCCGTCACCATAAATTTAAGATCATCAACATTATAAAGTCACTTACATACATACATTAGTGTACATTATAATGACTTAATCTTACATTAAACTGCTTAAATGTTTAACTTCATAATATTTACTTTCATTAAACCTTTTACTGTACTATGATGTACTTTTGCTTTGTTTAACTCTCAATGGAAGTTCAAGTCAGGGGTCAAACTTGTTATAACTGGTTCAACGAAAATTCGCACAATGAACAGTTTTTTTAGGAACATAACCTGTTCGTTAAGAAGGGGATTGCCTGTATATATATATATATATATATATATATATATATATATATATATATATATATATATATATATATATATATATATATATATACAGGTAACTTGATTTACGCTTGTCTAATTTATGCAATTTTGTTAATATGCGACTGAAAAAATATTACAATTAGGTAGGTAATTTACGCGATCAGTTTGCTTATACGCGATTTGGCCCAAGCACATTTTCAAACTGAGCGCCAGACGCAATTTCAAACTGCGTGCTAGAATGTCCTGCAGCTGCCATGGACGTGCTCTTCTGCTACATTGTGATGCAAAAAGAATTTTCCAAGAAAAAGCGCCAGATCATCATGCTGCAGATTTTCAAGAAAACACCAGTGGAAGATGTAGTACCATAAGAGGATGTGGACGATTCCATGGAAGCGGAGGAAGCAGAGTAAGGGCAGGTGGGTGATGACGTTCTTGACTACGAGGTGGACAGCGAGGCGTGTGCTTGTGAGAGGTGAAGACATTGGCGTCCTGCGTTTATTTTTTTTACTAGTGTTTATACTTTTATACTGTGGGGTTATTTTTGATAAGTGGATTTTTGATAAGGTGGTAAAGCTCAGGGGAAGATGGTGACTGACTGTGGTGTGAGTGGTGAAGGCAGTGACGCAGTGAGTGTTGAGTTTACGTATTCTTTGTTTTGTTGTTTTCTCTCATAATTTTTTGCTTTCTCTTATTATTTCTTTACTTTAAATACACTTCTAGTATTTACAATGGTAAATAATAGAAACATGTTAATTTAGCCAAATGAATAGAGTATTTTAAACAAATTTTTTTGGGCCACATCCTGCATCCCCCCTATTATCTATTGTTTCTTATGAGAATTACAAGTTTGTTTTACGTAAATTTTGATATACTTGATGCCTCTTGAAATGCATCTATCACGTAAATCGAGTTACCTGCATATACTGTATATACTGTATATATATATATATATATATATATATATATATATATATATATATATATATATATATATATATATATATATATATATATACTGTATAAATATATAATATATGTTTCAATAAATCAAAAGGACTTCAATCACTGATTTTCTATCTATGGTGGGACATGCTACAATGTCCCTAACATGTGATCTTTGTTGATGCACTATGTTTGTTATATTTTGGATGGTATAGAAAAAAAAAGTAAGGGTATGAAACAATCAGAGAAGAATGAATAGAGATTAGAAACAGAAGAACTGAGAGTACATAACATTTGCTTCTAAAGTGTGTGCTTACCTTCAAGTTGCTGCTCAATTTCATCAAATCGCTGAATGATACTGCTCTGCACTGTTTGTACATGCTCCAGTAAATTCAATTTACAGTTGACTGGTTCTATCCTTTCAGCTTCAGGGATTATGGGTGCTTGAACTATAAGTATAAAAGTAAAATCAGAATATCTTTATCTTCAAAGAATACACACACACACACACACACACACACACACACACACACACACACACACACACACACACACACACACACACACACACGCACGCACGCACGCACGCACACACACACACCGCATAGTGTAGTGGTTAGCACGCTCGACTCACAATCGAGAGGGCCGGCGAGGCAAATGGGCAAGCCTTTTAATGTGTGGTCCCTGTTCACCTAGCAGTAAATAGGTACGGGATGTAACTCAAGGGATTGTGGCCTCACTTTCCCGGTGTGTGGAGTGTGTTGTGGTCTCAATCCTACCCGAAGATCGGTCTATGAGCTCTGAGCTCGCTCCGTAATGGGGAAGACTGGCTGAGTGACCAGCAGACGACCGAGGTGAATTACACACACACACACATACTCATCTTGGGGTAAAGTAATAAGCGGAGTGCTTTAAGGATTAGTGTTACCTTCCACTGTGTTTCAGATTTATGTAAACGATATTCACAATGGGGTAAACAGTTTTATAAATCTATTTGCTGATGATGCAAAGTTACCAAGAGTTATCAAAATCCAGGAGGACTGTTTGGTGTTACAGGAAGATATAAAAAAAATTTATTAGTGGAGTACGAAGAAGAAATTGGAGTTCAATACCAGGAAATGTCATGTAATGGAACTAGGAAAGAGCAAAAAAAGACCGATATGGAACTATCTGATGGGACAGGAACAAATAATGAAGACTAAAGAGGAAAAAGATCTGGGAGTGATTATACAGGAAAATCTGAATCCCAAAAAACACATAAGCAAGATATTTGGATTTTCATTTAAAATATTGACTAATATGAGTGGCATTTCAATTCATGGACAAAGATATGATGAAAAAATTGTCACAAGTATGATACGTCCAAAACTGGAGTATTCAGCTGTAGTGTGGTCCCAAAGCACTAAAAAAGATATAAGAAGATTAGAATGGATACAGAAGATAGCTACAAAGATGATCCCAGAACTAAAGGACCTAACATATGAAGAACAGCTGAAGGAAATGGGACTGCCAACCTTACAAGATAGAAGACAATGAGGAGACCAAATAACAATGTACAAGATAGTTAATGGCATTGAAAAGATAGACAAGGAAGACCTGATGCTGAAGACAGAAGATAGAAGGACAAGAGGACATGAAAAGAAGATTAGGATGAGGCAGTGTGAAGGATATTAGAAAATACAGTTTTCCACATAGAATGTTGGAAAAGTGGAATGCATTGAATAATGAAGTTGTTACAGAACCTAATGTGCATAACTTTAAGGAAAAATTGAATAATTGGAGATATGGAGACAGGACACTATGAGCCCAGCTTGAACCCTGTACAATACAACTAGGTAAATACACAATGAAGACTAAAGAGGAAAAAGATCTGGGAGTGATTTTACTGGAAAATCTGAACCGCAAAAAAAAAACAAATAAGCAAGATATCATATAAAATGTTGACTAATATAAGAGTGGCATTTCAATTCATGGACAAAGATATGATGAAAAAAATCATCATAAGCATGATACGTCCAAAGCTGGAATATGCAGCTGAGGTGTGGTCTCCAAGCTCTAAAAAAGATATAAGAAGATTAGAATGGATACAGGAGATTGCTACAAAGATGGTGCAAGAACTAAAGGACCTAACATATGAAGAACAGCTGAAGGAAATGGGACTGCCAACCTTACAAGATAGAAGAGAACCAAGAGACCTAATAACAATGTACAGGAGAGTCAATGGCATTGAAAAGATAGACAAGGAAGACCTGGTGCTGGTGGCAGAAGAAGACAGAAGGACAAGAGGACATGTAAAGAAGATCAGATGAAGGATATTGGAAAATACAGTTTCCCACATAGAACAGTGGAAAAGTGGAATGCATTGAATAATGAAGTTGTTACAGCACATAATGTGAATAACTTTAAAGAAAAATTGGATAAATGGAGACATGGAGATAGGACACTATGAGCCCCGCTCAAACCTGTACAATACAACTGGGTAAATACAACTAGGAAAATACACACACCACACACACACACACACACACACACACACACACACACACACACACACACACACACACACACACACACACTTCACAAAATGCTCAGCCATGCCATAAACCTATTAAGTAACTAAACATTATTAGTATATCCATGTATATCATATAGGGTTTAATATATAAAAAGTACATAAGAAGTACCTGAATGAAGATTTGAAGAAACTGGAGCAAGGGCTGAACTAGCTTGGGACACTAGCTGTTCCAGTTCTGTCTGAGAAGACAGGAGGGCTGCTAATTCATTGCCTCCTGGCATTCCACCTTCACCTGTAACTCCTAAACCTCCAAGATCAAGGGTTAAGTCATCTCCATCCTCAAGGTGGGATTCTTCATTTAATGGGTCTTCTGCAGCTGAGTGAGATACACCAGAAGCACCTAAGCTTGAAGAGTCAGGTGATTTCTCTTGTTCATCCTGATCCTTTAATTTGGTGTCTTTAACTTTCTCTTCACTTTCTGTTTTCAAAGTACTCGACTCTCCCTCCACTTTCATTGATATTTGAGGGAGATCAGTCTCCTCTTTCACAATATTACTATCTTCTGTAATGCCCTGCAAACTTAACTTGTCTATATCTGCATATTCTGATTTATTTTCATCTTTCTCATTAATGTTTTTATGATCTTCACTGACTTCTAACTTGGGTTCTTTCACTTGCTTTTCATCTTTTTCAAACACACATGAAGGAGATTTGATTTCCAGTTTGCTACCAAATGGACAGTCCTTCATCTTTTTTTCATTACCTATTGTAACTTCACTTTCAAGTGAAATATCAGTCTTGCTTTCTCCTTTTCCCTCAACATTTTCCACTTCCAATTCCTCACACTTGCATTCTTCACGATGATCTGTTTCATGGGTTTGAATGGAATGTTCATCTGATGACTCACACTTCATCTTTTCCTTGTCATCTGCAACATCCTCTGGTGTACTTTCACCTTTCATAACTGAATTCTCCTCTCCACTCAAATTTACACTATCATCAGCATTTTCAGTTTCTTCATTCAAGGAAATTTCTTCACGTCTGGTTTGCAAGGAATCCTGAGGGTCTTTCTTATCCTTATTTATTTCAACAGTATCCAAAATACTTCTATTCTCTTCTGGAGACTTGATTTCAGAAATTGGGAGCTCTTCTTCAGAGAGATCTGATATTTTAGGTTCATCCTTATTTTGTTGGCTGCTACTTTCCACATTAGAAGAGTTTTCACTGTGTTTATCTTCAACAAAATTTTCAGGCACTTTTTCCGAAATTTCTGAAGAACTGGTAACTACTTTTTCAGCATCTACTGTCATACTATTTCCAAGCTTATCTTTATCATTCACTGTGTCTTTGTTAGAGTCAGCCAGTTCTGTCTGAGATCTCATCACCTCTATTTCATCTTGAACTTGTATATCAAATTTCTGAATCTCAGTTGTGCCTTGATTCTGAGTTTCAGAGAGGATGGTGGGACTGGTGTCAAGCCTTTCCCCTGACTCATTAGTATCAGTTTTCTCTAATGTAATGTCACTGCTCAAATTTGCAGTCTGGTGACTAAGGTCAGGAACCTTTGTGTCAGTTACATTTGTACCAAGAGATGGATCTTCTTGGTCCACTATGTCCATCAAGTCCTGCAAGGGAGCAATTGCTGTTGGGCTTGTGTAAGATTTTTGTTTCCCATCAGGGGAACTTTCTTCCTGCTCATTCCATTTCTTGTGCCACATGACAAACTTTGGATGATCAGCTTCCCTACAATAAATAATATGAACAATGTTAGTCTTCATATCACTAGGAGTATACATGAATATTGAAGAAATTATTTTCAGACAAAAATGAAATATATATGAATACTTTAGTTGTGAAATAAATACTATTACACAACTGACTAGACAATACTAGTATGGTTTGCATAAATAGGTGAAAATATATCCAAAGACAATCATACCTGGCAATATGTAACTTCAGTCTGAGAGAGTGAAGAATCTGTGATAGCTGCTGAACATTGGCTGTCAGTTCATGACCTCGTCTAACACAAGCCTCAAGCCGAAGGTCTCCACGAGAAGAAGAAAAGGAAAATCTGAAAATTTCAAAATATGCACATAACATGATCAATTTTTCTTCTCAAAATACTAAAATGAAAACCAAAACATACCATATGCACCCTACTATAGGTTTTCTTTTTTTCAAGAAATATATACTTTAATTTTTCAGTTTTCATGTCAGGTTTCTATAGTCCATCAGGGTGAGGACAGTTTCTCATAACAAAGCATTTTGGTTATGGCATTTGAGAACTGTTATCCCTGAATGGATTTCCTTTCTACCTTTGAACTGCAGTCTGGATTCAAACCTGTGCATCTGAGGATCCTTTGGCCTAATATTAAATTTAGTGAACTAACAAAAGTTACTATCTTTCACTTAACAGATTATTGACTAAATTCATAGTGCAATAATCTACAAAATTAGAGTGTGATTCTGAGATGTCTAAGTATTTTATTTTCATTTCTTTATTTCTTTTTATATATTTACACCATCAAATGTAAATGCTTCACTAATAAACTTTTGAAAGACTTGATCTTCATGGTTGTTTGCTAGAGCTTGCATGTGCCTGTATTGCATGTAGAACACAAGTTATTTTTTATATCCATCTTCCACTATAAATATAAACATGAAAACTGCCTTCAGTCATAAAGTATGGCACAACATGCAAAAAACAAATGGAAAACCAAGTGAGCTTATTAAATTGAAAATCCTACAATAATCTATAATCTAATCTAACCTATGTTAATCTTAAAAGAATCTGTGTTCACTTAACCCTCTCTGCTAATGCGCCTTCTGCTATCACACATACTTAAAAAACTGCACATATTTCTATATCACGCATGAAATAACTGCTATCATGTGCCTGTCATTCAAAAATCTACAGGTTATGATGTCATGTGATAGTTTAGTTTTTCTATATGCTTTAATTGAGAAATAGTTCTTCATATGATTCCCCACTCTACCCATTCATTTTAGCTCCTAATTGTCCAAAATGAGGTGCCATATTTAATGACATACAGAATGCACTCTTTTTCAGTACTTTCACTTATCCTAACTGCATGCATCATTATTTTATTGTTGGCATTATTATCATTATCAGTATTATCACTTTAAAAATCAATTATTGTAAAAATTAAAGTAATTGAACCTGTGAGGCTTTGATGCATGTTTAGAAATATCAGCTGATCAGCACTTTGACTCAATGCCATTTAACCCTTTCAGTGCTCCGGACCACAATCGTGGTTTTGAGGGAAATGCCTCCTGTCCACGATCGTGGTCCCATATTTGATGAGTCACAGAATTAAACTGCGTGCCTCCTGGCTGCTGCTAGTTGCCAGATGACATTCTCCCATCCTCCCTCGACTCATGGGACGCGCCATCAGTTGCGTGGTAAGAAAAATATAGTCACAATGGCATCCACACAGTAGAGTATCAGATGCCCCTTTTTTCACAATTATTATTATTTTACGACATTGCTAGTGGCTATTTGTGCATTTATTTACAGAAATAACAAGAGTGATGATCAAATCTTGTTGTTAGAGAGCAGATATGCCAGATATTATTCGTTTATTGGTAGTATATTGCATATTTTGTATATTACCATATATGGGCATGCGTATCCTCACTCATGATAGTATGTACATCAAGAAAACACTCTGAAAACGTATTTTATATTATTTGTGTGGGCATAATGTATGCACAGGTGTGAAAAATAATTACCCTAGCACATTCTGGAGCAGTTCTGAGCAACTGCAGTTCAAATCAGGCGGAAAATCATTCTGTGTAATTTAGTGAGAACACCTGCACAAGTTGCGGCGGAAAATAACCATCCGCTACAATGGCAATACTCAACAGCGCACAACGTACTACCAGAAAGCCAACTTCCTATCATTATTGCACCACTTTCCAGGGTGAGTAGAGACCTAAATTTTTTACAGTAGATGTGTAACACTCTATTATGCATAAGAATATTGATTTTTTTCATTTTTGCAAACCTCGATTTTTTGGCAGAATTTGCATCTCACAGACATGACCCAAAAACCTATTTGCACCCTGAAAGGGTTAAGGGGGAGTGTTCAGTTTGGAGACTGAAAAAATATGAAAAATAATGCTTTTTTGTAAAAAAAAAAAAAAAAAAAAAAAAAAAAAAAAAAAAAGTGATAAGTATACACGTTAGCTATTATTTCATGACGTTTTATGACCAAACGTGTACTGGTTTCCGTTTAAATGGCATTTAAAGGTCCCATATTCAACCACATGCATTTGTTTATTTCAGCAGAATCAGTTTCCTTTACTCAAAACTACGAAAAAAAAAAAGAGGCAAAATCTTAACTTTTTAGGTGGACATGATATGGCAACATTGAAAGCGAGTGTGTGTGTATGGGTGGCATCAACCAAGGCCACCAGCAAGACTCAGTAGGGGGAAAGCCATCACTGAGAGAGGTTATCGCTGCATCTCTTGCTACCCTCCCTCCACTCTGCTAAACAGCACGTAATTTAGCTACTGCATCCTGCTTTTCACCTACTGCCAACCATGGGACGGGTGTCTAAGAGGAATAAGCAGAGGAAGGATGCCAGGAATATGAGTATGGAAGCTCAAAGAATAAAAAGAGCGTGTTGAACCTGACACCTCAGATGCTCCGCAGCTCCAGTACACATCCTCGTCATCCACCACCGCCACACCACTGCCTGCTACTCCCACACCAGAGCCCACCACATCTCAAGCAGAATAAAGAAAAGGAAATAAAGAAGAAAAGGCCTCATTACTCACAATTAGAGAAGCTCTTCTACAAAATATTGAGAAAGGAAATGAAAATGTAGATAGTGACGACAAGCTTGTCATGCTGACGAAAAGTGGGCTAAAAAATCTACTTTCCTCTCATTGTTCATGCCCAGATCCTGCCTTTGACTACAGCTTCGAGCCTGATATATACAAGAATACTGAAACTGCACAACATGCACCTTCAAGAGCACATCACAACCAGAAGAAGTGAGAGCTGGATGTTGGAAGAAAAGCATCTTCAGAACCAACATATCATTGACAGGGGGGGACTACGAGCCTGATTTGCTTACAAATACATCTGATTCTATTATAAGATTGTAGATAATAAAAAAAGAACATATAGTAAACCTGAATAAACTTCCTAGTGTGTTATAACAGTATCGAGATCGATCAATAAACTTTATCGGTCCGTATTTCAAAACATAAGTTATTTCTCTTCTAAAATCTATTTTGAAGCCAATATTAGCTTGATTTTAATGAAACAAAAACTAAAAAGCAGAATAATACTTCTACATTCAATTCACGTCACTATTTATTTTTATATATGTGACCTGTAATTTTATATTAATATTTTTTTTTGGTAAAAAAAAAAAAAAAAAAAAAAATCTTAAAACAAAAACTAAAGCTGAAATGAAAAATCTAATGCCGTCGAAATATTTCATATCATAACGTGTCTTAGCCACAGGAAAATGAAGGTTGTGGGGCTAATAATAACGCCAGAATAACACTCGTAAATTTTAGTTACAAATGCAATTGCATGGCAGGGTTGGGGACTAGAATGGAGATGAATGTCTAATATTGATGTACTGTTGTCAATACTTCACAACATAAAAATCAGAGTGATTCATGCATATTTACCAGAGATATGGCAACACCGATCTAAACTGGACGCTCCCCTTAATGGTGATGAGTAACAAGAAGTCCATGATCATAACAAAACACATCAACATCCTCACCATTATGGCAGAAGGAGGAAAAAGATTGAGCTACAGAATCTCCTACAAACTACAAGTGCAACATTATGGCTGTACAGCAGCAACAAAGGTTTTGGGCCACCACCTACAGAAAAAATTATAAGTGTCTGGTGACAGCAAGAAAACCCACTTAAAACTGCAATGAAAGATGCTTCTGCTTGTATAATGTGCACCTTGATTGTTTTCAAAAGTATATATTTAAATACACTGAAACTTTTTTTTTTTTCCTGAATTTGACTTGCTGCAATTGGTGTGCATCTTACATACCTGTGCATTCTATATGCTGTGAAACACACTAAATAAGATGCTTCAAAATGTATATTGTTATTATGATTCTTGATTAAGTAAGTTTTTTTTATACGGTCTTATTTCTTCATTTTTATACTATTACATATATGGTATAAAGAATGGGCAAAAAGTGACAAAAAATGACAGCTTCGAGGTCCTAGTGTCATGTGAATTACAAATAACAATAGGTTCTTCACTTCAGCTATCGTGCAGTGACAGATGCACCAATCAGGTGCAATAGTGGAAGGTTGAGTGTATGTAAAAAAGAGAAAAAAAAAAAAAAAAAAAAAAAAAATTACAAATTTTGTCTTTTATGCACATATATCAAGCATATATCATAATATGGAAGTGGGGAAGAATGCAAAGGTTGGAAGGGAGTAGGCTGAAAAGGAGTGAGCTAATGGAGCATCCTTGGGAGATGCTTCTCTTTGTGTTGCAGGGTGGTGGTGGTTGCACCTACAGCCACATGAAAGGATCTGCCACAGAGTAAACTTTTAATCCAAGTGAAAGTGGTCCCTGCAATATTATTCTTGGCCAGATAGCACAAATTGCCTTTATGTGGTGTGGTGTCAAAAGCTCCCATCACTTGTTGGTGGCGGTAGGTGCAAGTGATGTGGGATTCAATTCAAGCTAGGACATCACTGGGGTTACTGTGAGAACAAAAGCTGCTTTGTCCTTCTTGTAATCAGTGTTTTTCTTTGAACTACCAGATGAGGTGGGTGCTAGCCAGATCTTTCACTGGTTTTCTAAGGTAGAAGACAAAGGTACGTAATTGGTTGGCATGCCAATGGTAGTGTGGGATCCTTGCCAGATCTAGGGATGGGAAGGAGGGTGGCTAGCTTCCAGTAAGTTTGGAAGTGTTCCATCAACCAGCTGGAGTTGTAGAGGCACTCAAGGTATTGTAGAAAAGCAAGTGTGAGATGGATTATAAAATAATTTTTATTTTTTTATGGAAGAGGGGAAGCAGGCCAAGGGCAACAAAAAACATATATATATATATATATATATATATATATATATATATATATATATATATATATATATATATATATATATATATATAAAAAGCCCACTTGATTGCCAGTTCCCTAAAAGGTTAGTAGGGTTAGCTAAGAGTCTGTGACAAATGTCGTGAAACTTCCTTCTTAAAAGGTCATTTTGTAGGAAGGTGGAAATACAAAAGCAGGCAGGGAGTTACAGAGTTTACTAAAGAAAGATAGGAATGATTGCAAGTACTGCAGGAGGAGGGAAGGCATGCAGTTAGCAAGATCAGTAGAGCAGTTAGCATGAAAATAGCAATAAAAGATAGCAAGGTATGCAACATTCTGGCAGTGAGAAAGATGCTCAAGACAGTCAGTCAGAGGTGAGTTGATGAGACGAATAGCTTTTGATTCCACCCTAATAAAACTATGTGAGTGAGTCCCCCCTCCTCAAACATGCAAAGAGTACTCCATATAAGGAAGGATATGGCCCTTGTACAGTTAGCAGTTGAAGAGGTGAGAAAAACTGGCGGAGACGCCTCAGAACGTCTAACTTCACAGAAGCTGTTTTAGTAAGAGATGAGATGTGAAATTTCCAGTTTAGATTATGAGTAAAGGACAGACTGAGAATATTTAGTGTAGAAGATGGGGACAGCTGAGTGTCATTGAAGAAGAGAGGATAGTTGTCAGGAAGATTGTGTCGAGTTGATAGATGGAGGAATTGAGTTTTTGAGGTATTAAACACTACTAAGCTTTCTTTACCCCAACCAGAAATCTTAGACAGATCAAAAGTGAGGCATTCTGTGGCATCCCTGCATGATCTGTTGATTTCCTGAAGGGTTAGTTATCTCTGAAAAGATGTGGAAAAGTGTAGGGTGGTATCATCAGCATAGTAGTGGATAGGGCGAGAATAATAAAAAGAGAGCGGGTGACAGTAGAGAACCCTGAGGGATACCACTGTTAATAGATTTAGGAGAACAGTGGCCATCTACCACAACAGTAACAGAATGGCTGGAAAGGAAAGTTAAGATAAAGTTGCAGAGAGAAGGATAGAAACCATAAGATGGCAGTTTTGAAATATGGCATGTGGTCGTGTCATGGAGCTTTGTTGGATTCTCATAGCTTCCTAAAGTTCCTTGCACGTATATAGCTGCTCCAGTTCTAAATATCTGGAGAGGTGGAAGTACTGTTAACGACCTGGTGGAGATCTCTTGTGGAGAATACAGTAAATATAAGCCTAATTTTTAGTGGTAATGAGCTGTTATTTTTTCTGCCTTCTGTGAGTCATCCAGCTGTAGTTGTTGCTGGTGACCTGTCAAGGGATAGGTTGACAAGACTGATACCCTTCAAAGAATGGAGAAAGTCTCATGCTCTCTTTGGGGGAGGAGGAGACCTCTCCCACAACCACCAAACAAAGGTGGTACTAGTGGTGCAAATGTGTGTAAGATCCTCCTTATGTGGTGTTGGGTCAAACACTCCCTCTATGTTGAGAAGAGAACTGTCATGAGCTAGCCTTGGTAGTAAGTGTCACAGATATGATATTCTATTTGGCCCAGAACATCAAGGGAACTTTCTCGGGAGACAAAAACTGCACTGCTCCATCCCTAATCGGTGTGTATCTTCCAGCCACCAGGTGAGAAAGGAACACATAATCTTGTCCAGCAACTTTATAACACAAGAGAGGAGGGCAAAGAGCCTCAAGACAGAGGGAAGTGTGGGGTCTTTTCCAGGATTTTGAATGGGAATGAGAACAGATGATTTGTAATAGCTGGAAACTTTCTGAATTGCCAGTAGTTGTAGACTTGAAGGAAGCACTTGTATTGATGTTGTGTGAGATAAATGAAAAACTGCATGACTTATTAAGTTCTTATAACTAGCTATGTCTGCCTGTACTTAAATTTCCTGAACACAAGGATTTCAAATAAAGACTGAGGCATATAAATCACAAAAAAGAGGAAATTATTCAATACTTATTGCACAAAACACTGGGAGGTACCTTGGTAGTCTGCCTTCCTTCAGCCAGTCCTGATGGTGCCTAAACTTGTGAGATGACCTCTCCAGTCTTGGATGGTCACACAAAGAACAGATGTACTTATCAGGCACCTGATCCTCTCCCACAATGTTGTAGCAATCTCCATGTTGCCAGCACAAACAAACATCACACTAAAACAAAGAGACAGGGAGGAAATATGCATTATTATATTTTTAAGAGAGAAGTCATTCCCAATAGGAAAATACATCAACAAACCTAAAATTTTGATAGTGAGATTTAATCAATCTAAAGATAAATTATAAAAAAATAAATATTAGCACGCATTTTTGTATTCTTCATGAAAAGCTTATCTTTATAAAACCACCTGTAGCATCAACCCTTCCTCCTCAGTGGAGCCACAACCACAATTGATAATTTCTGCTGAAGTCTCTGATGTTGGCACTCCCTCTGTGCCTTCTGCCCATGCATCCCCTGTGTCCTCTTCAGCCTCAATACTTGGTGCTTCTGTTGAAACCAGATGTATAAAATTATATAGTATCAACAATCTTCTACTAAAATAAAATACATTTAACTGATATCTTTATGAGGGAATCTTACATATACACTATACACATATGTTGTTCTTTGTTTTGCAAGAAACTAACATGTAAGTTGTGTGTTGCGGGAGCCACTCGCCTAAGTGAGCCACTGCCTCCCTCCTTCCCTCCTTGGCTCACTATGTATTCAAGTGGAACCACATACCATTAAATAAATTTTTTTGTATTATGCAATCTATGCAGTCAAATCTTTATGGGAAACGGAGCAAATGACAGAGTAGTTGAACTGCAATAGTGCCAATCCTTTAATAGTTTTCAAAGTTGAAATCTATTTCACCTGAAAATATTGAAACTACCAATAAAAAGTTGATTTGATAATTGCAAAGTAGAGATTTTCAAATTCATAGTAGATTAGACTTTTCTTGGTCACAACCTGGATCTATCAGTTTGTTTTGTTTTTGTCTTGCACTAGGCTGTTGGTATAACCCAGGGAAAGCTTACCTGACATTGAGTGATAGCTGTGAGGTGGGCTGTGTTGAGTCATAACAAAATATGTATGGGTTTGGCACTGTGTGGGTTCATGAAGTAAGCATGATACATGAATAATACAGTCGGAGCGGAAAAGGCTGGCCAGGTTAATGACTGGCTGGCCTTTGTTCTTGATTAGACGATATGTACTGGCCAGTGAAGGGAAAAATGCCCCGGGTAAAATTGGCTACATAGCAACTTTACCCTGTCACTCATCACTCAGTGACTATAGATGATGTAAATCATGTCTCAGCGTATTAATGTTTAAAAGTGGCCGCTGTCTCACACTCCTAAAATTTGTTAGTGCTTGCCTTGAATAATTGTGCCTGACATCCATACTCCATGAGTGGGAAGCCTCTCAATTGTGATACAAGGATCAGGGTGATCCAGTGTCATGAATTAGGTCTTCAAATGAAAGAAATAGTAAATGAAACTGGTGTGAGTGAGAGAAGTGTTCACCATTTAGTTGCAAAATTTAAAGTGTCTAGTGGTGCTTGTGTTCCTACCCTGACTAAAAGTATTGGGAGACCAACAAAAATACATGAGACTTCGCTCAAGAGTCCTGAAGCAGAGTGTGAATGTCACTCCCACCCTTATGGCAAGGAAACTGAAGGAGGAAAATCCTCAGATACTTGATAGGTAATGTTGCCATTAGAACAGTGTCTGACGCACTGCATTTGCGCCTCAAATACAAGAAAATGGTGGCTCGTTGCAAAACCTACTTTAAATAAACAACAAAGCAAAGCTCAAAAGGCATTTGCTTCTAAATACTTGAAGTGGCCATCAGAAAAATGGCACAGTGTCCTCTGGACTGATGAATTACTCTTTGTTGTCAGTGACATGAAGGGAAAGATAGTGTGGGTGAGGAAGGGTGTTCATATTAATGATCACAAGTACTGTGTCCTTACAGTAAAACACCCTGTATGGGCTGCTTCCACAGAATCTAATGGTAAACCAGCAAGTTTATCTCAATATCTTAAGAGGAACACTTGGGGGAGTCTTTTGTAAACAGCGGTGCAAAGATTCTCCAGCATGATGGGACTCCAGCACACAGAGCAAATTCAGTAAAAAATCTGGTTTAAAATTAATGAGATTGAGTATATTTCTAACTGGCCAAGTAACAGCCCAGACCTCAACCCTATTGAGAACTTGTGGACTATCTTGAAGAGGGAATTGAAGGAAAGAGACAATTCTACAGTAGAAAAATTTGAGATAGAGTTGTACACTGCCTGGGATAGGATTCCTGCTTCCAGTTTCCACACCTGGCTGACTTTGTTCCAACTTGTCTTAACACAACCAAGAAGACTGGTTTATCTTCAAGTAAGTAACTAGAGATATCAGTGAGTGTACAATGACTGTTTTGATGTGGTCTATATCTTTGTGAACTCTTTGGTAGGAAGGTATGGAAGAGGCAAAGGCTTGTGCAGTCATCAAAGAGTGACCCAAACAGCCTTTTCCACTTCGACTGTAGAAATCTATTACAAGTAACATCATGCTCACCTTCAGAACCTGAGATCTTTTTTGATGGGGAGGCAGATGAAGGCTCAGGCAGTGGTAGCTCTGCTGCTGATAAGAAATAAATTTTGATAATATAACAAAATTATGTTAAATGTTAGATATTTACTGCCATCATCAAGGAAATAAAAGATTTTATTAAAAATACTAAAGAATACAGGGATAGTTTTTAAAAAAAGCTATCTCATAACAAATGACTAAAAGAAATAACTCTAAATTGAAAACCTTTAGATATTCTACATGTATGTGGATTTACACACACACACACACACACACACACACACACACACACACACACGGCCCGGTAGCTCAGTGGTTAGAGCGCTGGCTTCACAAGCCAGATGACCGGGGTTCGATTCCCCGGCCGCGTGGAGATATTTGGGTGTGTCTCCTTTCACGTAGCCCCTGTTCACCTAGCAGTGAGTAGGTACGGGATGTAAATCGAGGAGTTGTGACCTTGTTGTCCCGGTGTGTGGTGTGTGCCTGGTC
The DNA here is from genome assembly GCF_017591435.1 of Portunus trituberculatus. Taxonomy (NCBI): domain Eukaryota; kingdom Metazoa; phylum Arthropoda; class Malacostraca; order Decapoda; family Portunidae; genus Portunus; species Portunus trituberculatus. The sequence continues at coordinate 4,679,448 of NC_059302.1, read as the reverse complement.
TCAGGCCTATCCCAAGATCGGAAATAATGAGCTCTGAGCTCGTTCCGTAGGATAACGTCTGGCTGTCTCGTCAGAGACTGCAGCAGATCAAACAGTGAATTACACACACACACTGTTTTCTGATCATAAAAGAAACGATCTCATGAAAAAAGGAAATGTATATTAAAAAACTAAGCTGTTGAGAATAATGCGCAAATATGTAAAAATAATACAGAGTAAAACCTGGAAAATGGAGTATAGTACTAATACCTAACTGTCAGTGTCAAACAGATGAGACCAAAGGAAACTAACATACAAGCATCAGTAATAATAAAAGAAAATAATTCAAAATACAAAATCTAACTTGGTATCATCATAAAAGTATGAAAATATCATGACAGAAGAGCCACAAAAATTGCTAATAAAGAGGGAAGCAACACACAACTATAAAGGTGAAAACATGTTTATGAGAATTAAGTGTTTTCACTTAGTTGTAATGAGAATATTATGAAAACAATGTGATATTGACCTCAAGGCAGGTCAACATTACCATGAAAGGCTCTTGGCAGAAATCAAGTCCCTGATAAGACATCAGCCAGGTTATCACCATGTAGATTTTGCTCAGCTTTGATTGTTCTGTCACAATACAACTTTTTTGTGTTCTTTCACATATACCACAAATATGTTACTCTTGTTTTAGGCCAGGTTTCTCTAGAGAGAAGGGGAATGTTGCATCTATGTGTGCAACATAGATGCAACAACATGTGCAATCTCATGTAAATGTTCTAAAATTTTCCATGTTTTCTACCATCTGGCTACAACTACAGTCACTAGAACAACTGGTACAACACTCTACTTGTATTCTTGACTGTCTTTGAGATGCATCCAATATTCTTGGCCTTTTCCTAATCTTTAATTGAGGGGTTCTCAACATTTTTCTTGTTAAAATCCCAAGTTATAAGATCATCTATCCGAACCCCTAGTAATCTGACATCGAACACAATGTTAATTTAGTGACTGACACTAACTCAATATATAATGGTACTGCAAAGGATACTATTAGATCAGCCATCTAAATAACCTTGGAAATCTTGTGAACCCCTGGGTGTTTGCAAACCCCAGATTGAAAATCCTTGTAATCTAATCCTTCTCTTAATGAGGTTGCACTAATTTTCTCTGTTGGACTCCTCCAATCACAATCTCATATTTGTATTTTGTCTTATCACTCCAGTTCTTTCCCAGAATATCCCAAAACAGAGGTGCCTCTGGCATTTGACTTATGTTGGTTGGGGGGATATGAGGAGGTATTATGCCAATTATCCTTGGAATGACTACTGCTTTCATGTCAGAGACCTATTTCTATATGCTGTATTTCCACCTACATATTAGCTGAATTTATTTAAGAGGAATGTTTTTTTTTTTTTTTTTTTTTTCTTATATATGTTTCAAGGCATTTATCCCATTCTTTTGACTGACTCTTTTGACCCTGTTTGGGGACCAACACCTCAGAAGGCTTTCTTTTTTTAAAGCACAATTTTTGTTGCCCTTGGCCAGTTTTCCCTCTTACATAAACTAAATCCAATTTGCTTTTCCTATAAAATTAAGCAAATTAAAATTAATAAATTGATAAAGATACAAGTTCTGTATATACAAATGTAAATACAGAAACATGCAATAAAAGCTGCATTCAAATCCTGAATACCACAACCGGACAAACATGGTAAGTAACCACAAAACTACTCAACTACATAAAATTCAAATAAACAAATTTATAAAAGAAACAAAATCAATGGAAAAAAGTATCAAGAATTACTGATGAGACAGAAAAGTGATAAGAAATGTTTTGTCTGATACAAACAAAATATGTACTGCAAAAATATCTCCTTTTAATATAATACAAACAGTTGCATAACGTGAAGTATAAATACTGCCTGAGCTTGTCAAATTTTGATTAAAATTAACTTCTAGATAAATTAGAATTAGATTCAAAATACAAGAAAAAAAGTTTCTTAATTATATCAAAATGAAAATGAATTAAAGTTGATATAAAACTGATTAATTAAAAATAAATAAATAAAAAATTTAATAGATGTGCATATTGTATACTACACTTGCCAATTTATAAGCCACATATTACATTTATCTCTAGTTTACACTGACAATGCCTGGTCTCAAATTACATTTAGGATTTAAAACCCATATTTATTATCACACAAAAAGACAACTGGGATGACTGCAACCACAAGAAGCAAAGATGACAGGAATTTACATTATTTGACAATATCTCTCCTCCCCCGACACTTGCACTAAGACAAGAAAAAAAATTTTCATACCAGAAATGATCAACCACCAAAGTTACACAGATTCAAGGTACTGCAGATTTTTTTTTCTATTACCCACAAAAGGCTATAGAAGTGTCCAAACAAATTAGAAATTTGTCAAGCGAGAAATATTAGGGGAACTAATATGAAAACAGCTCAGTAATTCCTACCACTTGACTTTACAACTGAACTAAGTTCAGTACCAGTTATTACATATCTATATAAAAGGCATTTCCAGTAGTGTCACCAACAAGTCAAACGCTTTAGTCACAGGCCTTACAGAAACATACATGCCCAGGATAGTGTTTACATTTCTGCACCAAAAAAGGCAACCAATCAGTGAGTAGTAAGCAAAGCAGCACAGCAATAAAGTTCCCACATTAATGTATTTCAAAGAATAAGATATACTCTACAATGCTCTTTGAGACCAATAAAATTAGTCTACTAACTTGTTTCTTTGACTTAAGAGAAAATTGTTCATATGGTGCAAGATGAATAAGAGAAGAGAGAGAATGAAGGATTTTAAGTATCTAGCAACAGTACCAAGTGAGCATGGTGAAATAGACAGAGATTAGAGTGAAAGATGGGCAGGTCATTGGATCACTTGCAGGTAATATGAAGGTGATATGAACATACTTTAAAAGCTAGTTGTAATTTCTATTTTAAAAGGTTCCTTGACATTGGCATTAAAAAATGTGGCTTATAAGTTGACAAATACAATAAACATACATTTTTTTAATATTAGAAGTATCTAGTGTGAAAAGAAATAACTCCATGGCAAACTTCTCTTGAATTATCTTTCTTGTATTATATTTTTCTGATACTCTATAAAATATCTAAAACAAAAATGATATAAATTTAGGATTTTGTGGGAGAGAGAGAGAGAGAGAGAGAGAGAGAGAGAGAGAGAGAGAGAGAGAGAGAGAGAGAGAGAGAGAGAGAGAGAGAGAGAGAGAGAGAGAGACTGGGAAGAATGTAAATGACAAAAATAATAAATCATACAGAAAGCTCCAAAAATGTATTCTCATGGATAGTGTAATTATCAACAATACTTATGGAAATCACTACACTGATGAAACAATAACCAACACGAATATTAACCAAGTATTAATGTTTCCATACCATTAGTTGATGAAACACTAGTTTTAGATGAAGTAAATCCTTTGTGTTTGCAGTATCTGTATTTGGTCACTGTCTTAGTTTCCTGCTGATCATCCTCACACACACTTTCTGAAGCAACTGGTGGATAGGAAATTGTATTTAATGAATATCTGACTGATGATGTATATAGAATTACTACTTGACAATAAATGTATATTTGCCATGAAGTAATTAGTAAAGTATCCTTGCACACATATATTAGTCTTGGAAATGCAGATGTTAGTCCAACATAAAACTACTAAAGAATAAGAGTATGTTTTATCAAAGCCTATTGTTGAAGAGAATGGAGAACAAGATTCATCATATTCATCTTGGGATTGAAGAAAATTTTAAAACATAACATTTACAAAAACTGTATCATGCTAGTCCATTGAATCATAAGGGAAAAATATTCAATATGTCACAGAAAACAGACCAGGAAGCAGATTCTTGTCTTAATAATGATACAGTAGGATAGGATGGAAAAAGCTTAAATTAATTTTGGCTTCTTATTTTTACTGGCCTGTTTACTGACAATGCATTCTACTAGGTTTTGATGAGTCCTGCCAATCAGTTTTGAGAAGAATGCCTGCATTTTTTAATGGAATATCAAATTGTTAAAAAGTAGACTGCTAGTCAGGCAAAGGTTTGTTGTGGGGAAGGAAGGAAGGAAGGAAGGAAGGAAGGAAGGAAGGAAGGAAGGAAGGAAGGAAGGAAGGAAGGAAGGAAGGAAGAAAGAAAGAAAGAAAGAAAGAAAGAAAGAAAGAAAGAAAGAAAGAAAGAAAGAAAGAAAGAAAGAAAGAAAGAAAGAAAAGAAAACTTAATTATAAGCTAAATAAATTAATTCCCTTTAAGAATTAGTAGCATAACTTACAGCATAACCTCAAAAGAATATACAATCCTTCTCTACCATTTCAGTCATGTATTTTCTATGAATCCATGAATGTCTGCAACACATCTTTACCTAATGTCAAATGTTTCTTTCACAAATATTTCATAACAACATCTTGTCAGCAACACACCTAGTTCTTGATGTTTTTATTTAACACTGAATATTGCATCTCATAAATAACTCCATCAGCACTCTCTCTAATCCTTTTAATCATTTTGCCATACACTTTACCTACTTTCATTAACACTACCACATTCATAATTATCACTTTAATACCCATGTATTTCCCAGTTATTTACCCATCTGCTGCCCAAAATATTATTTTCATTCCCTTCACTGCTCCTTGATTATTTTCTTTTATGATCAATGTCACATTTAATTTTCCCTATTCACTTCTCACTTCATTCCTACAACATCAATATCAGGAGTTAATATGAGAAAATAATGGGAAAAGAAGGGAGAAAAAAAGTCCCTTTATTATATGCAACTGAAGAGACTTCAGTATTAAGAGAGAGAGAGATGAGAGAGAGAGAGAGAGAGAGAGTAGAGAGAGAGAGAGAGAGAGAGAGAGAGAGAGAGAGAGAGAGAGAGTCATACTTGTCGCCTTTGTGTATTATGCTGCTATTTTTAGTCACTATATCGCCTTGAAGAGGAAAGTGGAGAGAGAGAGAGAGAGAGAGAGAGAGAGAGAGAGAGAGAGAGAGAGAGAGAGAGAGAGAGAGAGAGAGAGAGAGAGAGAGAGAGAGAGAGAGAGAGAGAGAGAGAGAGAGAGAGAGAGAGAGAGAGAGAGAGAGAGAGAGAGAGAGAGAGAGAGAGAGAGAGAGAGAGAGAGAGAGAGAGAGAGAGAGAGAGAGAGAGAGAGAGAGAGAGAGAGAGAGAGAGAGAGAGAGAGAGAGAGAGAGAGAGAGAGAGAGAGAGAGAGAGAGAGAGAGAGAGAGAGAGAGAGAGAGAGAGAGAGAGAGAGAGAGAGAGAGAGAGATGGGAACAGTCTAAGCCATTGGGTAATTTTAGACATAAGGCGGGACGCATGTAGCTTATCTTTAGTGATTGGTAGAGACAAGGATGGTGGGAGAAGCACTAGGATTTCAAGGACAGCATATGGCGTGTGTAATTGGTATCCAATACACTATATGGGACAACTGAACTGATGAAAGCTCAGAAAAGAAATGACGTCTACGTAAGCATATTTGCTACTGGGGCTTCCTGACGCCCACATAGGCGTCACCGTAGTGAAGGGGTTAATGAACACCTTTCCCTCTCCTTACCTAAATCTAAACTTAATATACTGATTGTCCATTACCTTCAGATTTTACACTCTATATATACTCAGTGTTTTATTGTAGAGGGATGGCCTAATTGCACATTGCAGCTAGATATTATACTAATACCATTTTCCTGAATAATGAGCAAATAAAAAAATCCAATCTCTATTCTTATTCCTACAATGGATCTTGTCTGAAATACAGCCTTGAAGTAAGGTTTCAGTTTAGTAAACTAATTCAGACAGTGCACAGAAATTATTAATAATGAGTATGTACAGTGAGATAACACCATATGTGACCTGAGTTGCCAACTATAAACTTTCACTATGAACAATGCACAAAAATCTGTAGCATACTGTATCTCTTTTTTTAAGTGAAAAATTAGATCCATATATGTTTTCTTTTTCTAAAGGATGACACATCAGCCTGAATACATAAATATAGACTGTTGTAATAAAGATAGCATAATCAGTTATTCCTAATGAGTGTACTTTAAAGAAGATAAATAATAATGCAGTATTTTTGTATACATACAGTGGCTGTTTTTCATGGCTATTCACTTTCTACCAATATAATTAACATAAAATCATTTGTCATGAGTGGGCATGAGTGATCAATTTAATCATACAAACTTATTCTGATACTAATTCTTGCATCCTATTCTTATGAAGACAAACTCTAAATGCTCCAGATTAAAAATTTTATGACAAATAAAATCATTACATACAATTTTGTCTTCTGAATTTCAAGTTTATTGCCAATAACGCTATCTTGGTCCAAACTTGCAAAATATAGTTTTCATAATAACTTCAGTAAAAATCAATACTGATTACGTACCTCCCTGGAACATTCATACCATAATGTCGTATAAGAAGAATACTGAATAAAAAGATGAAAATAGCCTGCGGGAGTTTATATTATGGATGCTAGGAGAAAGGTGAGACCGACTTCCTATAAAAAGTAAGAAAAAAAAAATCACTCCTGTATCAACTGATTCTGGTGCATATTTAGGAGAAGGAACATCTGATGAATGATATATATATATATATATATATATATATATATATATATATATATATATATATATATATATATATATATATATGAAAAAAAAATCCTATAGTAATCAGGATTTTAGTAAATTCAGCATACGGAATGTTCAGAAGTTGAGACTTTACTACTTCGAATTTACAAAAAAAGCTAAGTAAAAAATAATAATTAAAAAATCTGACAAGAGCATAACTGAGTTCATACTCACCTATTTTCTTTTTCTTTCCCTTTGACTCTCCACGAGTCTTCCTCTTTTCTTTCCTGTCTTTTCTTATCAGCAATATTTCTCCTTCACTAGGAACATAATCAGGATCTTCAGACTGCAAACCTAAGGTAGATATTGGAGACTCTACTTCAATATCCTCTGCCAAGTCCTCAACCTCTTCTTTGGATTCAATTTCATCTTCTGAAATGAGTGATCCCTGGAAGGAAGTATTACATTACAACATATGTATATGACAACAACAGCATATCGCATACAATGATGAAATGATAATTGGATCTAAAATGCACGCTGAAAATTAATTCCTAACAATACTGCATATCAAACATTTTGATTCATAGAGTGTGTACTGTATATGCTGTCAAATATATATTTTTTTAACAAAAGTGCAAAGTTAAGAAATATTTTCCTGATTATTGCAGTATCAGTTTTCTTTCATTACTATGTACATATGTCTATCTCATGGTGTCTCATAACAATGGGTGTTCTTGGTCTTTACAATTATCCCACTTAATAATTCAGTGTGCAGTGAATCACCTGAAACTATGAAAACAATCAGTTACTTACAAATATGGAAAACATATATCTACATAGGTAGTCTTCACAAGGTCAGGCATTCTACACAGACAACTCCTGTTCATCTCTATCCATAAATCTATTAATTTTTTTTAAAAGCTTTCCTCCATATTCATACTTATTACTCCACTCATTCACAACATGAAATATTTTATTTGTAAAATGGTTGATCATAAACCATATTTGTAATAAGAAACATAGATAGGATAAAATCAAGCAACATTTACTCACCTGCTCTGACTCAGGTTTACTTTTTTCTCTTTTCTTCGAATCTTTACTGCCAGTAAAGGTTTTAACAGTTCCTGAGGTCTTTTTATCCATCACTTTGCCACGTGCATCCAGAGAAATTACAGAGCTCAATCCACGTGGCGTTTTTTTAGATCCTGTTTCAGATTTCCCCATCTTGTCAACTGGTGGAGAAGCATGGGTTGGAGAAGAGCCAGTGTCCAGATGGTCTCCAACAGTACGTGCATAAGCAAGGTCAGCCACATTTGGTGCCCAGCTGCTGGTCTTTTTTAGCAACTCTGGGTGGTAATGCTTGATATGCATCTGAAGATAGAACAGATATAGTCATATATATATCTTTGACAATGCTATTATGGTCAGGGCACTCTAAAGTGAGAGAGAAAGAATGACAGAGACAAGAGATAAGGAGGTGCAGAGGAACTGGAGAAAAGGAGGCAAGCCCGTGATATTTGGAGAGATGGCAATTGTGGGGAACCCCTGCAAAGCCCAAAGCCACATCAAACTGGCCACTTTAGAGAGACCCGACTATAGTAGTTCATATTACTAACAGCAATGTCACATTTTAAGATTAGTATTAATATATAATTTTTCAATTCCACTTACAACTACCATTTCTTCTTGTTAGAAAATTACCTGCATTCAACCTGCTTCTGTGACCACCTCAATTTATTAATTAAACCACTGACCTATAGCTTTGATTTTCTATCTTTCTAAGGCTTTTAAATATATCCATAATAAAAAAATTCTTAGACATCTATTAGATCACAATATTTCTCTAAATTCATCTCTCTGTCCTTCAAGTAATCCCTTATCCAATCTAATATTATTCCTCTCAGCCCTCTATGTTCTCCAATTTCCAAAATTGTCTGTTATGAGGAACTTTATTAAAAGCCTTTTTTTATGTCCAGGTACATAGTGTCCACCCATCCATCTCTGCTCTCCAGTCCTTCCACTACTCTTGAGTAGAAACTTAATAAATTTGACACACATGATCTTCCTGTCTTGAACCCATATTGTCTATTCGATATAACTTTCCAGATATTCAACCCATTTTCTTTGATAACAATTTCACATATCTTCCCCACAACACTAACTTGTAAGTGACACCAGTCAGTAATTTAATGGCTCAGTTGATTTTCCTCCTTTGAATATTAGGATTATGTTACCTCTCTTCCATTCCAGTGGTGTGTGTATGTGTGTGTGTGTGTGTGTGTGTGTGTGTGTGTGTGTGTGTGTGTGTGTGTGTGTGTGTGTGTGTGTGTGTGTGTATTCACTGTTTGATCTGCTGCAGTCTCTGACGAGACAGCCAGACGTTACCCTACGGAGCGAGCTCAGAGCTCATTATTTCCGATCTTGGGATAGGTCTGAGACCAGGCACACACCACACACCGGGACAACAAGGTCACAACTCCTCGATTTATATCCCGTACCTACTCACTGCTAGGTGAACAGGGGCTACACGTGAAAGGAGACACACCCAAATATCTCCACCCGGCCGGGGAATCGAACCCGGTTATCTGGCTTGTGAAGCCAGCGCCTAACCACTGAGCTACCGTGTGTGTGTGTGTGTGTGTGTGTGTGTGTGTGTGTGTGTGTGTGTGTGTGTGTGTGTGTGTGTGTGTGTATTTACCTAGTTGTAGTTTTACAGGGCCTGGGCTTTATGCTCGTGTGGCCCCGTCTCCATATCTACACTTATCCAATCTTACTTTAAAAGTATGCACACTCGTTGCAGACACTACTTCTTCATCTAAACTGTTCCACGTCTCAATACATCTCTGTGGGAAACTATATTTTTTAATATCTCTCAGACATCTTCCTTTCTCAGCTTTTTACTATGCGATCTTGTGCTTCGGATGTCATATTCTTCTCTCAGGATCAGTTTCTCATTATCCACTTGGTCCATTCCGTTGATCAATTTATAAACTTGTATCAGGTCTCCTCTCTCCCTTCTTTGTTCCAGGGTTGGTAGATCCATAGCCTTTAGTCTCTCCTCATATGTCATCCCTTCAAATTCTGGAACCATTCTTGTAGCCATTTTTGTAGCCTCTCCAATTTCCTTATGTGTTTCTTTTATGAGGGGTCCACACTACTCCTGCATATTCCAATCTGGGTCTTATTATAGTACTTATCAATTTCTTCATCATTTCTTTGTCCATGTAGTGAAATGCTACTCCAATATTCCTTAGCAAATTATATGTTTCTCTAAAAATTCTATCAATATGGCTTACTGGTTGATTGTTTTCTTTCATCGTCACTCCTAAGTCCTTTTCCTTTTTGACTTTCTCCAGTTCTACTCCATCTCCCATCTTATAGATTCCCACAAGTCGTCTTTCACTCTTTCCCATTTCCATGACATGGCTTTTGTTCACATTGAATTCCATTTCCCACTTCTTACTCCATTCCCAGATCTTATTTAGGTCTTCTTGCAGTATTTCACAATCCTCCTTTTGCTTTATAACTCTGTACAATTTCTGCAGATTTATGTAGCTGTTCACTCCTTCTGGCATTTCGTTAATATAAATGAGGACAAGTATTGGTGCCAATACTGACCCCTGTGGCACTCCACTTTCTACTGCTCTCCACTTGGACTTCATATATTTAACTACAGTCCTTATTTCTCTCCCCCTCAAATAATTTTCTATCCATCTCAATGTGCTTCCTTTTAAGCCACCCTTCTCCTCTAACTTCCACAGTAATCTTGCATGTGGCACTTTGTCAAACGCCTTTTTTAAATCCAAATAAATACAGTCAACCCATCCCTCTCTCTCTTGTACTCTATCAACTATTCTAGAATAGAAACTCAATAAATTAGTTACACAAGACCGTCTTTTCTAAAACCAAATTGGCTATTTGATATTAATTTGTTGTCTGCAAGGAACTCGATCCATTGTTTCTTTATTATTCTTTCACACATCTTGCATATCATACTAGTTAGTGATACCGGTCTGTAATTTAAAGGTTCTTCCTTCCTTCCGCTCTTATATGTGGGAACCACCTCAGCTCTTTTCCATTTTACTGGTACTGTTCCATTTTCTATTGAGCATTTTATGATGTTGTATATAGGACTTGCTAGTGTGTGTGTGTGTGTGTGTGTGTGTTTCACTGTTTGATCTGCTGCAGTCTCTGACGAGACAGCCAGACGTTACCCTACGGAACGAGCTCAGAGCTCATTATTTCCGATCTTCGGATAGGCTTGAGACCAGGCACACACCACACTCCGGGACAACAAGGTCACAACTCCTCGATTTACATCCCGTACCTACTCACTGCTAAGAGTGAACAGGGGCTACACGTGAAAGGAGACACACCCAAATATCTCCACCCGGCCGGGGAATCAAACCCTGGTCCTCTTGCTTGTGAAGCCAGTGTGTGTGTGTGTGTGTGTGTGTGTGTGTGTGTGTGTGTGTGTGTGTGTGTGTGTGTGTGTGTGTGTGTGTGTGTGTGTGTGTGTGTTTCTATAAATCAGAATTCAGCACGTCAACAACACAACAAGAAAAATAACAAATCAATAAAAGTTCAAAAAGGTGATTTTTGCAACATTTGTAGATTGGTAATATGTTGACTGAAGGCGGTTTATACATGACAATTTGCAACTGAAATTTTACATACGTAGAGTTTCCAACTGAAAATTGGTGCCTAGCGACTGCAGAAAGCAGTTGCAAAACAAGACCAACATGTTGATTTTGTTAGTCGATTTGCAACTTTATTTATGTTGTGATGTCACGGAGTAAGCTTTGAAAATGTGGTCTCCAGATACAGAGATGTTAGAGTTGGTGAGGGTAAAAGAACACATCTGGGACCCCAGAAATAAATTATACACTACAAAACCTTTGCACAAATCATCGTTAAATGAAATAGCTGCCACTCTACAAGAACTGTTTCCCTCAATGCAGGGTGAGGATTGAAGACTTGTCAGGATTTAATTTGATCGTAATTGTGCATAGTCTTCTTAAGATTAACAATTTTTTTATGATAAATGGAGGCTAATCTAGAGTGTGGTAGACACTCCTTTCTTTCCTTCTACTTAGCCAGGGATGTCTCCACAGGCATTTTCTTTTCTGTTGACTCCTCTGGTACGCCAAAAGACTAGCAACCACTGCTTTAGCATCATCACTGGAGGAAGACATCTTTGCAGGTAGCTCTGATATTGCATCTATTTCTACAAATGAGATAACATTCATTATTTATTGTATATTGTATTAAATTTTATCATTGTATCTTGTTTTAGTCAGTGTAGTCAGCGTCTCTCGTAACGGTGAAAGAAGGTCAATTAGATGTATCTTGACCCAACTCCAAACCCGGATGCGACTATTAGATCAATAAGATCACAAGAATCCCATGGGCAAGAAAGAATCAGGCTGCTTCAGGCAAGCTGTGGCGAGGCGCGTCACTCAGGCGGGCAGGGGCGAGGGAGCGGGGGTTCGTTTAATTTTTTACATTTATTTCATATATTGACAGAGACAGGATTACAGTTTAAAACCACGGGAATGACAAAAATGCCTGCACGTTTTGATGACTTAGCTGTATACAGTTCAGTTCAGCTATTGGGAATATCACATTTGTTTCCCCTGCGGCATCAGTTTGCTTACATTCACTTCCTGCTAAGGCGCCAACTAATCGCTACTTTTCAGACGCTACGTGTGACACTTTCTGACTAGAAGGGAGGAGTCGGAAACTCTACATATGTAAAATTTCAGTTGCAAATTGGCATGTGTGAACCTGCCTTAAGCCAAGTCAATTCAGAGAGAGAGAGAGAGAGAGAGAGAGAGAGAGAGAGAGAGAGAGAGAGAGAGAGAGAGAGAGAGAGAGAGAGAGAGAGAGAGAGAGAGAGAGAGAGAGAGAGAGAGAGAGAGAGAGAGAGAGAGAGAGAATGTTATTTATCAAATTTCTTTATATTTACCTGAAGAAGATTTTCTTTCCTGAAACTTTTTCCACAGCCACTCTTTGGACACTGGTGGTCATTATGCTCAGTACATACAACAAATTCATTTGGTGCCACTGGAAAAGAAGAAAAGAGTTACTAAAGATTGTACTGATGAAAATCATTTCAAGCTGTGAGAACTTTACATTGATAATATTACAAATTAATTTGATTCTATTAGATACATATACAAACCTTTGTTATCAATTTATTTCTTTATTGAGAACTTCCTACTTACTAACAAACAAAACTTGTCATTGTTGTATCATTTCAGGTTGTATTTTCCAATGAATGTCTTCATAATCCTGCTGTATCTTAAATTTATTATCCAAAATTCTTGCACAATGTATCTTCTATGGATATGATGGTCATTGGCCTTATATATTCTAATCTTCATTCTCTCATAAAGACTATTTTGAATGGCCACTGAAATTATTTGTCAGATTCTTAGAAGTGTTTTCTCATGCATGAAGCTGAATCTTTATTATGAATTATTACTAGAACCATGAAAATACCCTTGAAAATATCATTAAAATACACTGGAGTCCATAAAAGTTAAGATGTTATGAAGTTAAGATGCTAAAATATTCAAGGAATACAAACCATAGTATGCACTATAAGACTTACAGTATCTCATTTGCAACACAGTAATAGTGCATGATGTACAGCTACTACCTACAAGTGAAGAACTTTGGGACAAGTGCTCAGAATAAACTGTATAATGGCAAATTAACACTTACCTTACAGTAATTTTTAGTATATATGTTAGGTTCCAAGTATATATGGGTAATTTATATGGTCAATCTTTTAACAACTAATGGCAGTTCACCAAGCAGTACAATTTATCCATTAACTTCTTTGCTTCCTAATTCCCACTCCAAACTTTAATGCTATGCATTCTTTTGTATTCTAAATATTTCACATTCTTTCTTGTCATCTCCCTCCCTTCCCACTATACAACCAAATCAACACAAAAGTTTCTTTTCATTATTTCAAAGTTGTTTCCAATTCCAAATTTGCTTTCTATTTTTCCAGTTGGCTAACCATCTTGCATAGTGGTACTATACTCCTTTTAAGTACATTTCATTCTCTTTATGCCATCTGTAATAGACCAAGCTTACCTAATGTCACACAATGCAAATCCCAGACTCAGAATCTACCTTTCAAGTGCAATTATTTCCATTTTTAAAAGATAATCAACATTCAACTCACTTCTGGTTTTTACTGTAAAAATAACTTTTACTTCATCTTTCTTTTAAGTCCTTTTTATACTGAGCACTTAAGTTTCCTTGGGAATCTAACATTTTGTTGCCCTGCCAAACCCACCTCCACCATGCCTATAATGATCTGAGAACATTTTGCTCAATTAAAGGTCTTCTATTGGCCTTTTCTCCACAGAAACATTGTTTTTTCCATCACAGATAAGCTCTTTCTCACTACAGTGCAGCACATGAAACCACACAGCAGGTGCAGGATGGAAAGCTTCCACTGTTGATAGTAACCAATGGAAATGACCTCGGTTATTTTCCTGCACTTACCTGTGGTGTGTTGCCATGGCTAATCACTATATGACCTTACTGATCTTGCCAATATTGGAAAACAGCATTGTCAAGTGTCATGTTATACACACCATGATCACTGTTATTATCATTAAAGAATTGGAACATTCATAACATTTTTCATTCAAATTAAAGAAATGGATGTATTCAGATTCATCTTGAAACAAATGATAGTTAACATTTCAGATAGATGTGCGTTGTGATTGATATGGTAGAGTGATGGGCAGGAGAGTCTCTACAGAGGCCATGCCTTAATGCTCAGTAGAAGCGTTACTAATACAGCATCAATTGTATCTCTACAATAATACAATCTGCTACTGTAGTACAAAAAATTCTTTCTACCACAAGATAACTTTCACTCTTGACTCTACTATACACATTGCAAATATAATGAAACACATTTTAGAGGCTATCCTTTAAATCCCTTCATCCTTTATGGATCTATTCAATACATACAATACAGACAAGAATTATTCACAATTCTCAGCATACTACACAGATATGGGTAAATACTATTCCATGACACTGCCACACTGCTTATCATCACCTTTTTTTCTTTTTCATTTTTTTCTTTTATGTAAGAGAATCATTGGCCATGGGTAACAAAAAGTTCAGAAAGAATAAAAAAAAAAAAAAAAAAAAAAAAATCATCATATAACTGAGGATAAATTCCTTGAAACGTCCCTTTCGTAAGAGTCTACATCATAGGAAAGAGGAAATATAGATGTAATAAGGGAGTCCCAGAGTATTGAATAACTGAGAATACTAGTTAACTCTTGCATTAGGAGACTGAATAGAATAAGTGTGAGAGAAAGAAGAAAGTCTTGTTCAACAAAGTTGCAGGATAAGAAAAGGCATGCAGCCAGCAAAATCTGAAGAGCGGTTAGTGTGAAAATAACAAAAGATAGCAAGAGATGCAACATTGCAGCAATGAATGAAAGACTGAAGAGGAGAGATGATAAAACATATACAAATAAAATAGATAAGAAATTTTAAAGAGATAAGAAGTCAGGTGTCATGTGGCTCCCCTGCTTGAGCTATTTATTTCTTGAAGGGTTAGGTGTCCATGAAAAGACATGGAAAAGTGCTGGATAGTATCATCAGTGAAGAAATCAATAAAACAAGAAGTTTGGATTAGATCACTGATGAATAATACAGAGATTGGGTAACATGACAGAACCCTGAGGAATATAACAATTAAGACTTTGGATATCTGTGAATGTCTACCACAGCAAACAATAGAATATCTTCTGAACTGATTTAAATAACTGTCACAGAAAGATGTGAAAAAGGTGTAGATTTTGACCAAATCCAAGAATAAGTTAAAGCAAATGTTAGTCCAGTATAGGGATGGATATACTAAGTACTCAAAAAAAGTTATTCTGCCACTTTTAAAATACTGTACAGTACCCTAACATCTTCACCCATAGCTGAAGGTGGCAAAAATAAAAAAAAAAGTATAAATCAAATACCTTCCTGATAAGAATTAGTCTATTGTGAGTCACACTGATGATTGTATGTTGCATTTATTAACTAAATCATGTCTCCATAAGACCAATAATAATCAAGTTATAGTGGATGGCTGTTTATATACTCTTTTGTACTTATATGCCTTTCCCTGTAAAATAAAAATGAAGTGTATTGTCGAAAAGTCCTGTGCATTTTCAGCATGGTTTACAGTAACTTAGAATTATCTAAGAACATATCAATAATGCTTCTTTTTTAATTAATGATTTTCAAGTAACATGCTTATTCATTGACAATGCCAACATCGTGAATACTAATGTTGAGTAACAATCTATAATTTGTTTATATAAGTAACTGATTAGATTTGTGACAACAAATATATTTTTTT
>NC_059302.1:4653424-4658424 GCF_017591435.1 Portunus trituberculatus | reverse complement strand
CGAGAGAGTCCAGGTTCGAGTCCCGGAAGCGGCGAGGTAAATGGGCAAGCCTCTTAATGGCATAAAGCCCAGGCCCTGTAAAACTAGAACTAGGTAAATACAACTAGGTAAATACATTGACACACACACACACACACACACACACACACACACACACACACACACACACACACACACACACACACACACAGACAGACATACACATGCATCACTCCACACAAATGTAAATACATTCTCTCTCTCTCTCTCTCTCTCATACACAAAACTAAACAACTTTTAAAATAAAAAATATTTTTTACTCCTGGACCAATAAAAGAAGAAATGAAAGACCCTCCTCATCAATCTTTGTAAGTAAATCAGGTATGCAAACATACCCAGGTTTCTCCACATTACCAGATAAAACACTGGTTTACCCATGCAATACCATAACAGCCCATTCCTTTCCTGTATCTAATAATATCAGTTACTTCAACCTAATGAGAACAAACATATCAAAGAGGTTCAGGAGACAACATCACATCTATTAATCTACAACTACTCTATGACTGGCATTACCATGTACAACAAATTTTCCTTGCTCCTTTCTCTTCAGATTGATCTTCCTTCCCATTCATCTCCTTCACCACACACTCACATACTTCCTATCCATTAAGAATATTTACAAGTTACCAGTTAACTTTTTTCCTTATACATATCCTCCAGCCTTCCTTGCAAGCTACCTCAATATCTCAAAAACTAGTTGCAAATACTTCATAACCTAATCTAATAATTCTCTAATCACCACTCTTACACTACTATTCCTTAGAATATGAAACAACCATAGGACTTCAGGAACACAGTCTTACTTGAATAGGACACCAACAACTCATGTTATTTTCTATTAAAATATATGCTCTACCATTTACATAAAAATATGTCCCTCTAATAATCTACTACTAGCTTTGTATAGTTTAAAAATAGCCCATATCTCTATTTAATCATATGCTTTCTTGAAGTCAATGAATGCCTGAAACATTTTAATCTTTTGTTAAATAATTTTCACATATATCTCTCAACAAATGCCTAATCCATGAGATCCCTTCTTGTTTTAGAGACTCCTCAGTAGTATCCTCTGTAACATTTTCGGTGAACATTCTATCGTGCTTCTCACGTGTAATACAGTAATCAAAGACTTACACCATATGAATTGAAAAACTCATACTATATACAGAACTGCACATGCACTTGCCTTCCCTGTCAGCTGGTTCCATAATGTTCATAAAGTATACACCAAGTAATGTTATCAAATACTTTTCCTAACACTTCATTTGCTTCACAAATATGAGGTAAATGAATAAATGTTACTAAAGCAAAAAATAAAAATCAAACCTCTCATATTCTTGACAGAGAAGTCAAATTTTTCAATATCACAGGTCACTTTGAATTCTTCACAGTAACGATACAGATCATTTTTACTTCGAATCTTCTTCCCATCAGGCCTGAAAATTTTTTAATCTATTAAGTCAGAAACTATTTCTTTAGTGTTCTTTAGTGTTATTTTCAGAAAATGTTCCATTCATATATTATCAGATATCATACATATCTATGAAATATGTGACACTACAGTAGAGACTCAATACTCGAACTAAATTTGTTCCAAATGGCTGTTCGGGTGTCAAAAAGTTTGACTATCGATACCTATAAATCACGTAATTCGTTCTGGTCAAAGCAAATCCTCAAGTTTATAAAAATTTCAAAGTTATTTTCTTTTTCTTATAATTTGATTTGTATATACCATAAGTGAAAGCTGGTAATAGATAACGTAGATGAGGAGGGGAGAAGGATGGGGGGAAGAGGAGGGTCAATGGAGGATGAGTCAACATCCTTGAAAACGTCTTTGTAACTTTTCTCCTTATGTGATTCCTGTGAATCCACTATTGGAGGGCTGTGG
Organism: Portunus trituberculatus; assembly: GCF_017591435.1. NCBI lineage: Eukaryota > Metazoa > Arthropoda > Malacostraca > Decapoda > Portunidae > Portunus > Portunus trituberculatus. The sequence goes on along the minus strand of NC_059302.1, from coordinate 4,656,494 downwards.
CTCACTAACACTTGCACTCTCACTAGATTCCTTATTTTCACCTCTAATAAGCCTCTTTGGTGCCATTACAAGTTTGTAAATGAAAAACTGCAGAACGCAGAAGAATGTTGTTTTTTTCAAGACTGTGGCAAGAATAGGGATGTGCACTGGTATCCGGTACACCGTCTTACTGGTATTGTTGGTAAAACTGGTATCAGCATGAGACAATGGTGGTTGCAGGGAGGGAGAGGACAGAGATTTGTTTATAACCCTGTGTGCTGCCATTCAATTATTAGATATTTTCACCACTAATAAGCCTTTGGTGTTAATGTAACTTTATAAATGAAAAACTACTGATAGAATGTATGAGAATGTTATTCTGATGACCGTGGCAGCACAACTGGTGGAGGGGGGAGGGAGAGATCAAGAAAGCCTTTGTTTACAACCATGTGTGTGGATGTTCAACTATCAGGTATTTTTTCAAGCACTAAGTCAAACTTTTGTGTTTGAGTGTTGAAAAGTTTGAATATTAAGATATTCGAGTATTGAGTCTCCATTGTACTTGTAATAAACTGTAATGTGGGTTCAAACTGAAAAAAAATGCCGCGATACAGGAAAAATTACATTAGGACTCACGCTAAATAGAAGGTGTCCCATTTGCCAGCAGTGGTCCCATGAGTGCGCTGACTGCAGCATTTCTTCCAACCATCACTCATATCAATTGATACAATTCTGGGTGCTGCAAAGGAGACGTAAATCATAATGGAGTTTTTCACATAAAAATGCAAACAAAAATAATCCCTTAAACTAATGCCCTATTGCTTTCTGCCTCTTCTGGGGGTTTATCCTCAATAAGATACTTAAACATCTTTCACTTAACAACCTTCTACCTGATCACCAGAACTGGTTCCATCATGGTTACTACTAGTGGTCTGGCTTTCTTTACTGAGTTTTGGTCATCCTCTTTAGGGATTTTGATTAAACATTTGTTGTTGTCTTAGACATACCAAAAGCCTTTAATAGAGTTTGGCACAAAGCTTTGATTTCTAAAATATTCTCCTACAGCTTCTATCCTTCTCTCAGCAAATATAACTCAAGCTTCCTCTCTGACCATTCTATTGCTGTTGTGTTAGATGTTCACTGTTCTTCTCCTAAGTCTAGTAATAGTGGTGCTCCTTAAGGTGGAGAGAGAGAGAGAGAGAGAGAGAGAGAGAGAGAGAGAGAGAGAGAGAGAGAGAGAGAGAGAGAGAGAGAGAGAGAGAGAGAGAGAGAGAGAGAGAGAGAGAGAGAGAGAGAGAGAGAGAGAGAGAGAGAGAGAGAGAGAGAGAGAGAGAGAGAGAGAGAGAGAGAGAGAGAGAGAGAGAGAGAGAGAGAGAGAGAGAGAGAGAGAGAGAGAGAGAGAGAGAGAGAGAGAGAGAGAGAGAGAGAGAGAGAGAGAGAGAGAGAGAGAGAGAGAGAGAGAGAGAGAGAGAGAGAGAGAGAGAGAGAGAGAGAGAGAGAGAGAGAGAGAGAGAGAGAGAGAGAGAGAGAGAGAGAGAGAGAGAGAGAGAGAGAGAGAGAGAGAGAGAGAGAGAGAGAGAGAGAGATCGGGAGACATACACATGCTCCGAGACCCAACAGCTGCGCATAGAGGCCAATATAGAAGCTGAAGTGACGTATGTCGCCACCAACCCCCCTGCCCCCAGCAACGAGGATGGTGACACAGCGACAGCCGCGGCCCTCCCCCCATCCCTCCCTAATGCTGACGATGACTCACACCACACCGAGGACGGTGACACCGAGCATCAGGAGTACATGGAGATGCAGAAGGAGGAGCTTGTGGCTCACGCACTAAGCCTCAAGCAGGAAGTCTCGAGGCAAAACACTGTCGTCCAGTCACTCACTCTACAGAGGGACTGGATAATAGACCGGAAACCTCAGCTTCTAGAAGTCCTTCAGCTAATTGAGGCCCTAAGCGACGCGAAAGACGCAGACGGGAAGAGGTCTACCCGCACAATGGGCACCACAGCTATCGCCTCGTCCATCGACAACGCTTGGGCGAGGAAATGCACCTCCTCACCCACCGCAAGGCAGTGGTGGGAGTCTGGCCTGCCGAGACCCCTCGCTAACACTCACCGCCCGCGAGATTCTCCGCCCACCAACACAGCTGCTTCCTGCACTGATTCCTCACCAGTCTCACCCCCTGCATCCCCCCTTCCGACCACCGGTAATCCCTCCCACACCACTGCCGCCGCCGCCACCGCCGCCACCACCACCACCACCACAGCCTCCTCCGGCACCTCCACTAACTCGCCAACCACTGAGTCTGACACATCAGGAACGAGGGGAGGCCCAAGGAACAACAAAGCCAAGCGAAAGAAAAAGGCAAGGAAGGGTCGTCTACTCAGCAGTCACCTCACCCGCACTCTCGACCGCTCGGCCCCGCCACCCGTCCCCACCCTCTAATGGCTCTGCCTCGCCACTCCCTGACAGGACAGCATAGTCGCCCCACCTGCGAGTACTGCCTACGCCCTGGACAGTGGATGGAGACCTGCTTCACTCGTGCAGCCGACGCCAGGCAGGAAGCCATCCTTAGAAGGGTAATAGCGGAGAGCAGGATGGAAGGGCAGCCCCGCCACCACAGCGCCCAGCCCCCCCACGCTCCCTTTCGTGACTCCAGCCCTCAACAGTACTACCGGGATGAGCAGCCACGACACCACCGGGACTGGACCTCACCCTCGTGGGGCAGCAGTTATCTCGCAGTAGTCCTCCTCAACCACCCAGGGCTCCACCCGCGCGTCAGCACCACAGTCATGCCCCCCAGCTCACTGTGGTGTCTGCCAATGTCAGAGGCCTGCGCACCAACATCGCAGACCTCTCACATAATTTTGTCTTGCGGTATAAAGCAGACATCGTGGCAGTGACAGAGACGTGGCTATGTAGCGCGGTGGAGCCAACATTCGGCAGAATCCCCGGCTACACGGACTGGGTGAGGAACGACCGCGATGGCAGAACGGGTGGGGGCGTGGCCGCCTGCTTCAGGAATGGCCTCCAGACCCAGGAGCTGTCAGTCAACCTCCCTCACCTCATGGAAGCGCTGTTCCTCCGCATA
>NC_059302.1:4618424-4648424 GCF_017591435.1 Portunus trituberculatus | reverse complement strand
ATGTTGAAAGCCAGAAAAATTGGATACATGGAGACATGGAGACAGGACGCTATGAGCCCCATTTGAACCCTGTACAACACACACACACACACACACACACACACACACACACACACACACACACACACACATATATATATATATATATATATATATATATATATATATATATATATATATATATATATATCCTTTGAACTTTACACTGTGGAAGTCTTGCTTTTTTTTTCTTTACTAAAATATGGACTTTCAAGAGGAAAGTATCAGGAACAAAAAAAAGCTTCAAGTGTTACAAACTCCCATTCATTAATTTATTTACTCATCTCGTGTTATTACATAATTACAGGCATTATTACAGTAGATTATTTCCTGTATTAATCATAATGTAAAAAAATCTTACCTCATATTTGCGTCTTTTTTTCAATGACTGAAAAAGTTCTTCAACCGCTGCCTTTCTCTTTGACTTCCTCTTCTGCTCAATTATTTCAACATCAAAGATGTTTTTCCTTACTGGTGTGACAGTTTCCACTTCCATGAGTTCTTCAACTGAAAATGCATTTATCTTAATAAACATTCCCACAAATCATCCAATTAAACAAAGAGATATGAATTATGTGTATCATCTGTATTCTCTGCCTTCTCATACCTTTTTAAAAATTTTTTTAATTAAAAGTACCTAAACAAATAATCTACAAGTAGTAGTGACACAAAGCATGTACAGTGGTATCTTGAGATGTGAGCTACTTGAGATATGAGCTCTTTGAGATATGAGTTACGATTTGGTCCAGTTTTTGTTGTGAGATATGAGTTAAGCTTGGGGATGTTGCTGCTAGTAAGCGGCTCAGCACATTGGTCCAGCCTCAGCTAAGCTAGTATTTACGTGTTTCTCATGGATCCTATGCATTATGATTGTTCTTTTATCATTTTCACAATATTTGCTTACTTTTTTTTTTTTTTGTTTATTTAAAGAAAGTGCAGTTTTAATTGACATTTAATGTTTATGTGTTATAGTGCCTGCATCTCTTCCTCCCTCCCTCCCTCCTCTGTGATTCACCACCATTAGCCAAAAACATCTGTCTCCAAGGTAAGAAGAATAAATAAAATTATGCTTTTATTTTATAAATTTCAATGCATTGATAAAGTATTCATGTGTACGTAACTGAAAAGGCAAAACAAATTTCTCCCATCTCTGCCTACCTACTCTATACCCTTATCATTGATAGGGGAACAATGTAAACAAACCTCTATGGAGGCAGCACCCCCCCCCTTCTCTTTCTTTCTCTCTCTCTCTCTATTGCCTACGTAAAACTTCCTTTATTCTATGAATAATGCTAACAGGATCGTCAATAAGCTCTTCTGTAATTAATAGAGCAAATAGAGCAGCCAGACTTCAGTGGGTGGCTATATTTGTACATTCCAGCTGATCAACAGTCCCAAGTGAGGGTAGGGATGCAGTAGGGAAACGTCCCATGGAATGCACCCCTTAGAGATAAATATACTTTATAAGAGTAGTTTATCTATTTATATTCTCTTTTGTTAACTTTTATTATGTATCTATACAATAATTATTATTTATAAATACCTTTTTCTTACCAAAAAGTACATAAAAAAAAGATTGGGTGCTCTTTTTAGGGAGGCTGGAATGGATTAATGGCATTTAAATGGGAAAATTTGTTTTGAGATATGAACATTTTGAGATACAAGCTCCATCACGGAACGAATTAAACGTGTATCTCGAGGTACCACTGTACACTTCTAACTCATAGGTAGCCTTACTGCAATGACATATAACTGTACATCTCGAGCACAAAAGAATCAAAAGCATATTCTCCTGAAGGTGTCGTAATGAACTCTTCAGACACTAGATTATAATTCACTGGAACAATCATATATACACATACAGGTCTGACATCAAAGTTTACTGTAACATGAGACTGGTTCCTCTTTCATGCATGTTACATAGTCAGCAAATCAGATGTAGAAGAAACACCAGGTAAGACTATCAAGGACGAATCCCTATTCAAGGACTGATAATTGCTTTCCATTCATTTAAACCATGTGCAACTACCAGCATCTCTCTTTCCCATGATGTTATCTCATCACAGCCCATTTATTCCATTCACGGTTGTCTTAAATAGGACATTCGTTAAATGAGGACAGTCTGTATTGGCTTGTGTTGTGACTTGTAGATAAATTTTAAGTTACATTAAAGGGTAATCACAGTAAATCTATTACAAACTAAGTATCAGTGATCAAATTAAATAAGATTAGAGGTAAAAGTGAGTGGAAAGTGAAAGGTGTTTTCTTTTCTGATGTGATAACCTGTGAACCCACCAGAGGAAACCATGAGGCAGCAATTCTACCTGCCTCACGTAGCAGTTGCTAGCTACCTACCAGCTATATCAGTCCTCTTCAGACATATTTACACCATTCTACTACTTACTTGTATATAAATTCACCAAGTTCAGAAAACTTAAAAGCTCAGATTGATTGAATAAACATAAGGAAGCTACCTTTAGCTACAAAAACATGACCAGCTGCTGGATTGGAACCCAGTGACTACAATTCACCACCCAGCTATCACCTAACTCCTGGCTACACATGCACAATGAAGTTATCAATTATTTATAATTATATTCAGTGATGCTTTCTGTGATTGTAGGTTAGTTAGGAGACACATGGGTGAGTGTTAAGATCAAATAGCTAGCACACCATACCTATCTTGTCAGATACAAGTTGAAAACCTCTCTGCTATGTTTTTTTTCTTTTATTTATGTTATGGCCTATATTGCCTGTAGGCATACTTGAGGAGTACGAGTATATGGGGGAAATGCTGTTAGGCTTCTGCCATTAGTGGCGCATGCAATTTTATTTATAGTAGTACCCATATTAGGGCCCCTATCACCACCCAAGTGCATCTTTGGTGTAACCACCTAGAACCTGGGTATCATGGTGACATGTAGGTAACTTTAAACCACTCGACAAATGGCATAGTTTCTAAGCGGTATGTGGTGAGATTCGAACCTACGCATGGACATCTGCCTGATCCCATGCTTACCACTTTATCCACTACGCCACCACCTCCCATAACTGGTAGAAAAGAACAAATCAAATGTGTTACCTATTCACTACTTTCCCTTACAGGTAATATGCTTCTATTACAGACTATATCTGCACTTCAGCACTTGAGTGTTAAACTGTGAATCAAATCATTTGCCTCTCAATGTTTAAAAGAAGTTGATGCTTTACATTTCTTGTAATTTTAAATCATACAGTTCTTGTCATTAAGCTAAAAGGCTGAGAAACGACAATGTTAGAAATTAATTCATTAGAAACTAAATAAATACATAAAAAATAGTAACCTCTGCCAGTCACTGCAGAAGACTGGTCTAGCTCAGGGCTGGAGGAGCGCGAGTCAGTAGAGCTAGCACTTGTGGCTCCTGGAGACAACAAGCTATCCTCATCATCTGTCACAGGCTGTTTGGATGGAGTGCCTCTCTGTTCCTCTATCTCACCCAGCTGTTATAAAAAATCATGTATGTTAGCTTTATAATTCATGATGCATGATACAAACTGAATATAAATTCTAGTAAACATGTAATGATTTTAATTTCTGCATCAACTGATTTTAAGTGATGAGAGATATATAAATAGAATCTCAATGGAGGAAGTGATGAAAATTAAAAGAGAGGAAACACAAACACAAATGAACACACACACACACACACACACACACACACACACACACACACACACACACACACACACACACACACATATATATATATATATATATATATATATATATATATATATATATATATATATATATATATATATATATATATATATATATATGAATTAAAGTATAACAAAGAAACTAAGAAACTATAATCGAAATGATGTATCTCATATATGAATATATATGATTTGAACTCTTACAAGAGGGAGGTTTCAAGACACTTATCCTGTATTCTTTACTACTGTTTCTTTTTTATTTTGTTCAGGAATTAGCACCATGGTGGTCCTTTGTTTTTCACTGTTTTGTTGCTCTTTATCAGTGTGCCTCCTACATAAACACAAACACAAACACACATAAATACACACACACACACACACACACACACACACACACACATACAAAAACATTTGTGAAAGCTAACATGATGTACATTCATATTTGTGCTGAAAGCAACATTATTTACAGAAATTCAATGTTCATATTCATATAAGAATACATAGCCCTTGCATTCACTTCATCACTTGATAAGAGTATATTCATGCAAAGGTGAAATGTATGAACAAAAGTGAGCAAGGCTTCTTCTGACTAAAGTACCTATTTTGAAAGAGTTATAGGTAACAAATGACAAAAGTATAATTGTGAGACTACACTTATAATTTTTGAAGTAACATACCTTTGAGTCCACTTTTGCTAATGCAGTGGAGCGAAGCACTTTAGCCACACCATCAAAAAACAGGACTTCAAACTGATCTGAAAAATTTTAAACACTTAATATTCTATCTCACTATTCTTCAATATGAAACTTGAAGTTTGATTGTAGTTGAGGTCTTAACAATAGAATACATGATTATTGTTAATGAGAAATGTTCAAATTATATTAATGGTTATATGAAATCATATTTTTCTTTTACTGATATTCACATTTTCTAAAAATATGAATATTTGTTTGGATCTGAAATAAAGGTAGTCATGTTTGCTTATATTACTATGGAATATCTTTTAGATTACTACCTACAGCTAGAAAGACAGAGGAAACATTATCACTTGCCAGAAGCATATCATGTTAGCCTTTATTTTTACACTTATTTAAGACCAGTAACTAAGGCCTTGAGATATGAGAAATCTCCTCATTTTGCTTCTCTGCCTCCCAGTAAAGACAGTGGTGCATTTCACTCAATGTCATTTCTCTCTCATGTCTCTAACTCCTCTTATGCTTGTATATAAAAGATATAAGCACATATAATCACTGAAAAATGGAGATAATAAATGCTGGAATATGGAGTGTGAAAATGAAGATGAGATATTAACCCCTTCCCGCCAGATGATCTATAAATAAATGGACTTTTTGTCAGATCGTCTATATAAAGGCATTTCTTATTTTACTGCACTAAATTGTAGCGTGGTTTATATATAGACGATTCCTTACAAGTAACAAAATTCATAAAATAAATCATTACAGTAGAGACTCAATACTCGAACTTAATTAATTCCAAATAGCTGTTCGAGTATTAAAAAGTTTGACAATTGATACCTATAAACCAGGTAAGTCGTTTTAATCTTAGTAAAACCTCAAGTTTATAAAAATTTCAATGTATATTTTTTTACAATTTTTGAAGAATGTTTTTCTCAAGACTGCGGCAGGACTAAGGATGGACACCAGCATTTGGTATACCGGTATTACAGTAATATTGGTATTACCAGTAATACGGTATCAGAACGGTACAGTGGCCGCTGCAAGAAGGAAGATGACAGAGCTTTGTATATGACCAAATGTGTGGCCGTTTGATTACCAGATATTTTCACCACTAATAAGCCTTTGGTGTTAATGTATGTTCATAAATGAAAAACTACAGATAGAATACAGGAGAATGTTATTCTGATAACCACGGCAGCACAAGTCACAATTGGCAGATGGGAAAGGGAGATGCCAGGGAGCCTTTGTTTATAACCATATTACAGTAAGTCCTCATTTTACGATAGTTTGGTTTACGATAAATTCGCAGATACGATAGCTGACAATTTCTACCATTTTTTCAATTTACAATAAAAAATTCGCAGTTACAATATTTAAAATTCCCACCAAACTTGATGCTGTAATTATGCCGCGCGCAGCCAACTACAAACTAGTCACTTTCGCACCGCCACTACAAGCATAGTGAAACCTTGTGCTGGGTGAAATACTTACATTATTCTCCGCATTTAATGTCACAGAAACGTAATTTAGATTGTGGTGAAGACATCAAGACTCTGCAAAAAGCTTTCAGTTTTATTGACTATGCAATGGAAATGCTGCAAGAACATGACCCTAACCCCAAAAGAGTAGCAATGTGGTTAATGAGATGAAACAGACGATGAAAATCTACAGAGAATTATATGACGAGAAACATAAAAAGAAGAAACAGTCCACAATCTCAGCTTTTTTCAAACCTGTAGCTAGACCATCCATTTCACTCACTGTACCTTCAACTTCGTCAATTAAAGCTGGGTCATCAACTTCAAGTGACCAGTTTGAAGGATATGATTCACCTGCATCACACTCGGCCAGTGCATCACCCACTTCATCTGCAACATCAGCTGATCATTCTCCTGTGAGCCCTCCTTCCGAGTAAGGTAGGCGAGGTCCCTGCTGCCCCTTAGCCTCAGAAGGGACAAAGGAAGGGCATATATAGTCCTCTACCCTAGGAGAGGATCTATACAGAAGATTAACATTAAGAAAGGTAAGTAAAACAGTATTCTTGTTCAGTTAGTTTTTATTTTTTTTTCCCCGGTAATACATGGCTTGTCCAATTTGATTACTTTTTTCTATTGACTTCCGTATTCAGCTAGAACGTATTCCTATCTAATCTGTGTAAAAACGGGTTTGATTTACACAGGTTCGGTTTACGATAAGGTTTTAAGGAACATATTTCTATCGTAAATTGAGGACTTACTGTATTTTTGTTCTAAAGCTGGATTTTGAGTCTATATGCGCAATGACTTAACTTGCTCTCGTGCCCACGCTCTTGAGTATTTCAAGTTTTCCACCATCTGGCTTAGACTCAACAGTCACTTTTTTTTTTTCCCCCTGTCCAGTTTCCATATTATATTTGGGCTGGGACGGTGCCTCCTGACAAAGGAGTCAGGAGGACGTTGGTTTTGGCATTTGGGAACCGTTACCTTGAGTGGATGCCCCTCTTAACCTTGGACTGTGGCCAGGATCCGAACCTGTGTGCTTGAGACCCCTGAGGCCCACAAAGCACATGTGGTCCCACTGCACCACAGCGGCCCCCTTAGACTCAACAATCATTCTTGAACTAAATTTATCTGTGCTGTCTATCCCTCCACTAACTCCTCTGAATATAGTAAATTCTTTGACTCTTTAACTTCCAAAGTGGAGCACATTCTGTCTCTCTATCCTTTTATGGATATCTCCATCATTGGAGATTTCAATGTTCACCATCAGCTTTGGCTTTCCTCTCCCTTCACTGACCATCCTGGTGAACTAGCCTTCAACTTTGCTATCCTCCATAACCTAGAGCAACTGGTACAACACCCTACTCGTATTCCTGACTGTCTTGGAGATATGCCCAACATTCTTGATCTCTTCCTTATCTTTAATCCCTCTGCTTATGCTGTTACCCTATCATCTCCATTGGGCTCCTCCAATAACAATCTCATTTCTGCATCTTGTCCTATTTCTCCAATCCATCCTTAGAATCCTCATATGCGGAGGTGCCTCTGGAGCTTTGCCTATGCCAGTTGAGGACAACCTGAGGAGGTATTATTATGATTTTCCCTGGAATGGTTACTGTTTCCGTGTCAGAGGCCCATCTCTTTGTGCTGAACACATAGCAGAGGTGATAGTGTCTGGCATGGAGGGGTACATTTCTCATTCTTTTTCTCAACCTAAATTTTCTAAACCTTGGTTTAACACAGCCTGTTCTCGTGCTATACATGATAGAGAGGTTGCCTACAAAAGGTACTTGAGCCTTCCATCTCCCGAATCTCATGCACTTTATATTTCTGCTCGGAATCATGCCAAGTCTGTTCTTCAACTTGCCAAACACTACTTCATAAATAGAAAATGACAAAATCTTTCAAATTCTAACTCCCATTGTGACTTCTAGCATCTAGCCAAAAACATCTCCAATAACTTTACTTCTTCATCTTTCCCTCCTTTATTTCATCCTGATGGCACCACTGCCATCTCATCTCTCTCTAAAGCTGAACTCTTCTCTCAAACCTTTACTAACAACTCCACCTTGGATGATTTTCTGACTATTTCATGTTTTCAATCAAAATTCTTTGTAATGATGTTTTCCATGCCCTCGCTGGCCTAAACCCTCGGAAGGCTTATGGACCTGATGGGGTCCCTCCTATTGTTCTCAAAAACTGTGCTTCCGTGCTTGCACCTTGCCTGGCCAAACTCTTTCAACTATGTCTATCGACTTCTACCTTTCCTTCTTGCTGGAAGTTTGCCTACATTCAGCCTGTTCCTAAAAAGGGTGACCATTCTAATCCCTCAAACTACCGTCCTATAGCTTTAATCTCTTGCTTGTCTAAAGTTTTTAATCTATCCTCAATAGGAAGATTCTTAAACATCTGTCACTTCACAATCTTCTATCTGATCGCCAGTATGGCTTCCATCAAGGTCGCTCTACTGGTGATCTTCTGGCTTTCCTTACTGAGTCTTGGTCATCCTCTTTTAGAGATTTCGGTGAAACTTTTGCTGTCGCGTTAGACATATCAAAAGCTTTTGATAGAGTCTGGCACAAAGCTTTGATTTCAAAACTGCCCTCCTACAGTTTCTATCCTTCTCCCTGCAACTTTATCTCAAGTTTCCTTTCTAACCATTCTATTGCAACTGTGGTAGACAGCCACTGTTCTTCTCCTAAATCTATTAACAGTGGTGTTCTTCAGGGTTCTGTCCTATCGCCCAATCTCTTTCTATTATTTATTAATGACCTTATTAACCAAACTTCTTGCCTATCCATTCCTACGCTGATAATACCATCCTGCATCTTTCCATGTCTATTCAGAGACGTCCGACCCTTCAGGAAGTCAACAGATCATGTAGGGACCCCACAGAATGCCTGACTTCTGATCTTCTAAGATTTCTGATTGGAGCAGAGAAAATTTAGCAATTTTCAATGCCTCAAAAACTGAATTCCTTCATCTATCAGCTCGACACAATCTTCCAGACAACTATCCCCTCTTCTTCAATGAAACTCAACTGTCTCCCCTCTTCCACAATCTGTTCTTTATTCATAATCCTAACTGGAAACTTCACATCTCATGTCTTGCTAAAACAGCCTCTATGAAGTTAGGCGTTCTGCGGTGTCTCCGCTAGTTTTTCTCCCCATTCCAACTGCTAACTCTGTACAAGGGCCTTATCCGTCCTTGTATGGAATATTTTTCGCATGTTTGTGGGGGTTCAACTCATACAGCTTTATTAGATAAGGTGGAATCAAAAGCTTATCATCTCATCAACTCCCCTCCTCTGACTAACTGTCTTCAGCCTCTTTCTCACCAACGAAATGCTGCATTTCTTTCTATCTTTTATTGCTATTTTCATGCTAACTGCTCTATTGATCTTGCTAACTGCATGCCTCCCCTCCTCCTGCAGCCTTGCTCCACAAGGCTTTCTTGCTCCTCTCATCCCTATTCTGTCCAACTCTCTATTACAAGAGTTAACCAATATTCTCAATCATTCATACCTTTCACTGGTAAACTCTGGAACTCCCTGCCTGCTTCTGTATTTCCATCTTCCTATGAATTAACTTCTTTTAAGAGAGAGGTGTCGAGACATTTGTCCCTGAATTCTGACTAATTCTTTTGATTCTTTCATGGAGACTACAATTCAAGTGGGCCTTTTTCTTCTAATCCTTATTTCTTTGCCCTTGATAGTTCTCCCTCTTCCATAAAAAAAAAAAAAAAAAAAAAAAAAAAAAAATATATATATATATATATATATATATATATATATATATATATATATATATATATATATATATATATATATATATATATATATATATATATATATATATATATATATATATATATATATATATACACACACACACACACACATATATATTCAATCGGTTGTTCAGTTTTGCAGCAGAGTCTATATACAGATTCAATTGTTTGTTCAGTTTTGCAGCAGAGTCTATATATAGATTCAATTGCTTGTTCAGTTTTGTGGCAGAGTCTATATATAGATGTCAATTAGTAATATCCATTTGCGGGGAAACTATATATAGACGTATGGATGAAAGTCAGTAGAGTCTATGTAAAGACAATTTCTTTATTTGGTAGTTCACTCATCTGCCCTGCTGCCAGGAAGGGAGGGGTTAATAGGATGAGTAGAAATGTGAAAGCCAAAGAGTCTGAGAGTATGGGCGATCATCATTTCACTTTGTCTTAATGTCACATGATTCCTCAACCTGCCCTTTCTGCCTGGCAATCAAGGAATCAGAGGGTCTAAAGTACAGACAGGAAACCTTTTTGAGTTCAAAATCTCTGACACAAAATTTTTCCACATGCCAACCAAAATTTCCCAAGTATTTAAAGAACTTTTTAAATTATCATTTTTTTCTAAATATTACTTCTCTGAGGATCCAAGTTTTTTGGACAAAACTGACCATAACATTTCAAATGCAATTTTGACAGCTAAACAGTCATACCAGATCAAAACATGTATTTAAGCTTATGTAGCATTTTTCCTGAACTTTTAAAAAATGAATATTTTGTATCAGTTACCTCACTACATTGCATTTAGGACACCCCAAAAAGAATATATGAAAATTCTCTTCTGACCCCTTTATGCCCCACTCAACTACCATAAATACATATAGCACATGTGCCAAGGTTCACCCACCCCTGGTCAAGAGAAAGAAGAACTGCCAACATATGAATGTAGAAATGAGAAGCTTCAAGTGCAGGCATGTGAGGTAGTACATAGAAAAGAAAATAAGTTGCTATGCAATACTGATGTTAGAGAATTACAGCAATACTTTAATAAAGATTTACATACACAAACCATTTGACTCTTAATAACTGTCTACATACCCTCCTCTCTCTCTCTCTCTCTCTCTCTCTCTCTCCTACTTTGCTGTCCTTTATTTCTACTATCATCATCATAGTTCTAGTCAGGTCACCTCTTGAGGAACAAAAGGAATAAGGCCTACCCATATTCTTAACCCTGAAAATGAAACCCTGAGAGTGTGAGTAAGTGAGTTTACTTTTGATAACTACTGGACTTAGCAAGGAAATGTTAGATTTTGCTATCAAAAATATAATTTCATTAATATAGTTCTCAGACTGACAATAATATCCATGTTAATAGCATCAGATTTTCATTTACTTTTTTTTTTTTTCACTTACCGTCTCCCAATTCCTTAGTAACTCTGGCTTGGTACCGCTTGCCATCAGCTGACCAACGTGCCAGTACCCGATCACCAACATTATAAGGACTATTCTTTTTCTCTCTTCTGAAATAAAATAAAAAGAGCAAGAATATTCTTCAAAATATTCTCAATGACTTATGCTTTTACACATGTAGCCAAAAGTGATTCATCATCATTAGCAGCTTCTTGAAAGGTTCCATACATGCTTGCATGAGTCAGTATTATTCACTTAATGGTGGCTTATTAGTCTGTATACTCTCTAGTTCAGTGATTCTCAAACTGTGTGCTATGACTCAGGAGTGTGCCATGACTATCCTCGTGGATAAGTAAACACTACACTGGCTGTAAAGTTGGTGTGCCATCAAAGCTAAAGATATATCATAAGACCCCCATACATGCATTCCCCCTTTGCTGATTGTTTTACTTATGCTTAAACAGAGATTACCAGTAATTCTTCCAATGCACTCATCTCTTACTTTTTACACTACACTACATACATACTACACCAAACAATCTTCTTCTATACTGAGTAAAGAAATTAAGTAGACAAAAAATATTTTTAAGTATCAATTTTGATAAGAAATATAAATAATGCTAGGAGCTATACTTTGTGAAAGCAGCAGAGGAATATGTCTTCATGTGGTGGTAGATTGAGGAAGAAAGCACAAGTCAGTCTTGGTTGTGAGCCATTTTAGATCAACAATTATTCATAATCAGAGGATGAAGGTCAGGAAAGAACAAGGCCAGGCTCATTAGAGTTGAATTGTTAGCAAAGGTCTCATAAGAGCTCAGTTCTGGAGATAGATTCAATAATGAGAAAAGAAAAGGAGAAAAAAAAAAAAAAAAAAAAAGATGAAATTGATAAGGGAAAAGTTAGGAACAATATGATTAGAGATATTTTTGGCTAGGATCTAGAAGTCATAAGATCTGATAACATTCTGACACTTCTTATTTGAACAAATAAATAAATAAATGAAAAAAAAAATAAATAAATAAATACATAAAAATGCTAAGGTATAGATCTAGCATGGATTTGGATACAAGTATAAAGGGCATAAGTTTCAGAGAAAAGGGTAATATATATATATATATATATATATATATATATATATATATATATATATATATATATATATATATATATATATATATATTTTTTTTTTCTTTTTTTTCCATGGTAGAGGGAAAGCTGGCCAAGAGCAACAAAAAATATAATGAAAAAGGACTTGATTGCCAGTTCCCTAAATAGTAGAGTTGGCCTAAAGTCTAGGACAAATGTCTTGAAACCTCACTCTTAAAAGAAGTTAAGTTGTAGGAAGATGGAAATACAGAAACAGGCAGGGAGTTCTAAAGTTTGCCAGAGAAAAGTATAACTCTAGCAATAGAGAGTTGGACAGAATAGCGGTAAGAGGAAGAAGAAAGCCTTGTGCAGGGAGGCTGTAGGAGGAGGGGAGGCATGCAGTTAGCAAGATCAGTAGAGCAGTTAGTATGAAAATAGCAATAAAATATAACAAAGGATGAAACATTCCAGTGGTGAGAAAGAGGCTGAAGACAGTCAGTCAAAGGAGGGGAGTTCATGAGACGAAAAGCTTTTGATTTCATCCTATCAAATAAAACTGAGTGGAAGCCCTTCCCCAAATATGCAAAGAGTACTCCATACAAAGGTTAAGGCCCTTATACAATTAGCAGTTGGAGGGGTGAGAAAAACTGGCAGAGAAACCTCAGAACGCCTAACTTCATAGAAGCTGTTTTGGCAAGAGATGAGATGTGAGGTTTCCAGTTTAGATTATGAGTAAAGGACAGATAGAGGATATTCAGTGTAGAAGATGGGGACAATTGAGTGTCATTCAAGAGGGGATAGTTGTGTTGAGGTTGTGTCGAGTTGATAGACAAATGAATTGAGTTATTGAGACATTGAAAACTACAAAGTTTTTTCTGACATAATCAGAAATCTAAGAAACATCAGAAGTCAGACATTATGTGGCATCCCTGTGTAATCTGTTGACTTCCTAAAGGGTTGATCATCTCTGAAAAAACGTGGAAAAGTGTAAGGTGGTATCATCAGCGTAGAAGTGGATAAGGCAAGAAGTTAAGATTATTAATGAATAATAGAAAGAGAGTGGGTGACAATACAGAACATGAGGAACACCAATGTTAATAGATTTAGGAGAAGAACAGTGGTCGTCTACCACAGCAACAATAGAATGGTCGGAAAGGAAACTTGAGATAAAGTTGCTGAGAGAAAGATAGAAACTGTAGGAGAGCAGTTTTGAAATTAGAGCTTTATGCCACACTCTGTCAAAAGCTTTTGATATGTCTGATGTGTCAGCAAAAGTTTTGCTGAAATTTCTAAAAGAAGATGACCAAGACTCAGTAAGGAAAGCCAGATCACCAGTAGAGTGGCCTTGACAGAAGCCATACTAGCGATCAGATAGAAGATTGTGAAGTGACACATGTTTGGGAATCTTCCTTTTGAGAATAAATAAAAAAAAAAAATTTAGATAAGCAAGAGATTAAAGCTATAGGACAGTAGCCTGACGTATTAGAATGGTCACCGTTTTTAGGAACATGCTGAATGTAAGCAAACTTCCACCATGAAGGAAAGGTAGAAGTCAATAGTTGAAAGAGTTTGGCCAGCCAAGGTGCAAGCATGGAAGCACAGTTTTTGAGAATGATAGGAGAGACCCTATCAGGTCCATGAGTCTTCAAAGGTTTAGGCCAGCGAGGGCAAGGAAAACATCATGAAGAATCTTAATTAAAAGCATGAAATAGTCAGAAGGAGCAAGAGAGGGAGGGACAAGCTCAGATTCATCCAAGGTGGAGTTGTTAGCAAAGATATGAGAAAAGACTTCAGCTTTAGAGACAGATGAGATGGCAGTGGTGCCATCAAGATGAAATAAAGAAGGTAAAGATGAAGAAGTGAAGTTATTGGAGATGTTTTTGGCCAGATGCCAGAAGTTTCAAGAGGAGTTGGAGTTTGAAAGATTTTGACACTTTCTATTTATGAAGTAGTGTTTGGCAAGTTGGCATGATGCCCAGCATAAGTAAAAAGTGCAAGAGATTTTGGTGATGGAAGGCTCCAGTACCTTTTGTGGGTAACCTCTCTATCAAGTATAACAAGAACAGTCTGTGTTAAACCAAGGTTTAGAAGGTTTAGCATGAGAAAAATAATGAAGAATGTAAGCCTCCATGCCAGACACTATCACCTCTGTTATGCGTTCAGCATGCAGAGATGGGTCTCCGACATGGAAACAGTAATCATTCCAGGAATATCAGCATAATACCTCAGGTCGCCCCAACTGGCAGAGGCAAAATGCCACAGGCATCTCTGCTTTGGGGGATCCTGAGAAGAGATTGGAGAAATAGGACAAGATACAGATGAGATCGTGATTGGAGGAGCTCAACAGAGAAGATAGCAGCATATGCAGAAGGATTAGAGATAAGGAAAAGGCAAGAATGTTAGGCATATCTGCAAAACAATCAGGAATATGAGTAGAGTGTTGCACCAGTTGCTCTACTTAAGTCATGGAAGATAGCAAAGTTGAAAGTTAGTTCACCAGGATGGTCAATGAAGGGAAAGGAAAGCCAAAGCTGGTGGTGAACATTGAAATCTCCAAGGATGGAGATCTCCGCAAAAGAATAGAGGGATAGAATGTGCTCCATTTTGGAAGTAAAAAATTCAAAGAATTTACTATAGACAGAGGAGTTAGGGGAGAGATAGACAGCATAGACAAATTTAGTTAGAGAGTGACTATTGAGTCAAAGCCACATGGTGGAAAACTCGGAAGATTCAAGAGCATCGGCAAGAGAGCAAGTCAAGTCGTTGCGCACATGGATGCAACATCCAGCTTTGGAACAAAAATAAGGATAGAGAAAGTAGGAGGGAACAGAAATGGGGATACTGAAAGTAGCCTCAGACAGCTGTATTTTGGTAGAGAAAAAATGAGATTTAGTAGAGGAGAGGTGGTGTTCTACATACTGAAAATTAGATCTAAGACTGCGAATGTTGCAAGAGTTAATGAAGAAAAATTTGAGGGAGGTGTCAAGACATTTGGGTCATAACTGAGAGAGTAGTCTGACCTGGAAACATTTATGGGAAAAACTGAATGGTATCATCTCAGGTGTCCTTATATAGAATAAGTGTAATGCTAGAAGTTCTTCCTCTTTAATAATGAGCTAAGAGGCAGCACAAAAGTAACAGGACAAGCTACATAAACGGAACTGTAAATAAAAGACTGCATCAAAGAAAACAGCTTCAAAGGATAAGTCTTAAGATTGCATAAAACCTTACCTCTGGGAGGTACGAGACAGACTTCGAATCCTTGTTGAATCCATTTTAAGCCATTCATCAAATCTGTTTGACCAACGTTCGTAATGAACAAGAATATCCAACTCTCCCCAGTCTACCTCCACAATCTTGCACTGGTACCTAAAAGTAGTCAAAATAAGTACAGACAAAAAGTACTTTCTACAAATATAAAAATCACATATTACATTAACTCTGCATCTAATTATTGTGCTATAATGGATAAAATTATACATATCTAAAGTAGATAAGACATTTACATTCTTTTCTTCTTTTGTTTCCTTTAGTTGGATTTTAACTCTAATTTCAACCATCTTCAAAATTCATCTTCTCTATTCATAATGTAAAACAAACTTTAAAATCTTTAAAATCAATCTTCAATTACAATACAAAATTAACTTTCCATTATAATTCATCTCACTTTAAATCACAAGGTAACAAGTTTCGTGCCTTTGAGCCAAGTAAAAACAGCATAAGATTCTTAACAAATCAAACAAAAGAAAACTTACCAATTATTATCCCTAGAGTCCAGCACTTCCAGTCTTGCACCAGGAACAAAGTCAATGCCAGGCTTGTATACATGAAGCTGGCGAGCCATGGCACTTGCTTGTAAGATATCTGCTTTGCTCACCATAATGTCTGACTTACTTGTAACCTGCAACCCAGAAAGGACCTACCAGAGTCATTATAAGGTACTGCATGTTTTTTTCAGGATACATAATCTAAGCTTGAAATACTAGCTAAAAATCTTTCATATGAAATCAAAGAACAAAAAATATATTTGGAAAACATGTATAAGCAAGGAAAGTCATTCAGTTAGAAATTTGAATGGTGCACAATATCAAGGGAGATCTTTTCTGGCATAGTATTCAGGAAGTGTCTGTTCTAGCACCAGTCATGTCTGCAATATGTATAAACAATATGGCAAAGGAGACAACTAGCTATATGAGATTGTTTGCAGATGATGCCAAACTAATGAGAAAAGTTAAAAATTATAAGATGATGAAGTACTACAATAAGATATCAAGATAGAATTTGGGAATACAGGTGTAGATGATAAATGAATTTTAATTTTAGAAAGTGCAAAAGATAGAGTATGGGAAAAGCAAATATAGCTATGAATGAGAATTAGATGGGAATTACTACTGAGTGATATTTTTTTCATAGCTTATTACCAGAGAAACATATACATACACAAAATAAAGGAAGGAAACTCTGAAAATGTTAGAATGAAAATGGAATTTACTTATTTCCAAGAAGAAATTAAGGGAAAGATAGGTATCACAATGACATATGCAAGCTTTTTGAATACAGAACATTACTGTAGTCACTTTAAATAAAATATTATTGGCCTTCACCATCTGTTGGTTCAATATTCACAGATTGACATATTTGTGAATTGTTCAAAAAAAGGAAATGTATTTGAAATAGATTCTTAACAGGTAGCAACTAATTCAGCAGAACTTACATCACCTCACTATGCCCTGACATCCATTGTTTCTTTGTAGTATAATGCATTTTACAGGAGCAGGGTTCTGATCTCTCCTCTTTTCTGCTTAAGTGCAGTGCCTTGCTGTAGGTCTAGTATTAGTCTCAGTGTTGTGAGCTCTGTGTCATGTATTTTTTTAACGCTACTTGTCTCTGTGGACCACAACTATGAGTGGAGCAGACCAGAGGATTGTACTGTGTTTGTGCTAGGCTACAGCTTTCTTGTTTTGCAATTAGATAAATACATGCGCACATGAACATACACATGTACACGCATACATACATGCATGCCCACATACACGTGTGCCACCACACCGACAAGACGTTGCAGAGCAGCTCCAAGGGAAAGCACTTCAGGAGGCGTTGGAGCCTGACCTAGATGTATGTACTGAGGAGGTAGGGGACCATAGGTTCCCTGTCTCTAAAATAAATAAGATTGGATACCGTGTGGAACGGAAAAAATGGAGAGAGAGAGGCGGAGCTAGGTGGAGTGGCCAAGCATACGGGACCAAAACAAACACCATGTTCTGAAAACCTGAGGTTTATCTAAAAACCTGTTGGACTAAGGAGATTGAGTGATGATAATATGGACAAGGACTTTTCTGGATGTAGAGAGGAAAGAGGCAATGTGAGGAGGCTGATAACTGTGGAAATACAGATAAGTTACATGAAGGAGGTGATGTCAAGTTTGATGGAAAAACAAGACAAATTAATAAAAGAAAACATGGAACTAAAAGTGAGATTAGAGGAATGTGAGAAAGTAAGGGAAATAAATCAAGAGATGAAGGAGGAGATGCAGGAGATAAAGATACAAAACGATATACTAAAAGCTACATGTTAAGACTATGAAGACTCCTTAAGGAGCCTATGAAAAAAAAGTGCAGGATGGGAAAGACATGAGAATGGAATGGACGGAAGCAAACTGGAGGAATTACGAAATGCATGAAAACAGGAACAGGAAGAGGAAAAAGTTAAAATTTCACAGGCAGCAAGGAGGCAAATTCAGGAAATGACAAAGGACACTATTATACAAGTACTTAAGGAAAAAGAAGATCAAGTGAGAGATATTGTGGATAAGAGGAAATGTTTCTTAATTTTGGGGATGAAGAAAAAAAGGCAAGCAAGTTCATGAGAGAATGTGAGGAGAGAGAATTGACCAAAACTATTCTCAAACAGGTCCAGGACAGCACACAGGAGTTGGAACAAGAGGTGGAGGAAGTGATCAGGTTGGGAAGACTTAGTGAAGGGGATAAGAGACCAATGAAAGTGAGAATGAGATCGCAGGTGGCGGTGGAGGAAATTATGATAAGAAAAGGGAAGCTGGCCGATGATACTGAATCTAAGGATAAATGGATAAAAAGAGATATAAACCTGAAAGGGAGGGAGAAAGAGAAAGTGTCAAGAAATGAAGCTACGGAAAAAAACCGCAAAAAAAGGACAGAGATCGAGAAAAAGAATTTCTACTGGAGAATTCTATATATAAGACTAAAGAAGTGGCACGAGTATCTACAGAAGAAGGAGGAGGCAAGAAATTAAGAGTAACTTATACTAACATAGATGAGTTGCTATCCAGCGTGATGGAGGTTCGAGAATATTTGAAAGAAAGAAGACCAGATATAATGTGCATCATAGAAACAAAACTAAAAGAGGAGATCCATGTTAGCTTTAAAAAAGAGGGATATAATAGCTGGAGAAGAGACAGGAAGGAAAAAGGGGGAGGAGGAGTGCTAATAATGGTTCGTGATAATATATGTGTGGAGGAAGTGCAACATGGTGATAGTATGGTGTAAGTAATGGGAGTAAGAATTAAAACAGAGGAATTGAGAAAAAGGAAAAATCATAGCTATGTTTGTGCCACCTAAGACAAATACATGGGGAACTGAGGAACATAAGAATATGCAAAGAGAGGTGATTAAATGCCTGGATAATATGATGAAAAGAGATGGAAGAGTACTATTAGTAGGAGACTTTAAATGTAAAAGAATAAACTGGAAAGAGATGGAAGTAATGGGTAATGCTGGACAATGTAGTGAGGAAGTATTACAGTTGACTAGGTTAAATACAATGGATCAGTAGGTGGAAGAGTCAATAAGGTACAGGGGGAAAGAAAAACCATTGTTGCTTGACCTAGTATTCACAAAGAAGCCAGAGTCTCCACCCAGCATACAATACCTTACTACAATGGGAAGAAGTGATCATGTGACATTAGAGTTGGAAATGCAGGAAGAGGATGACTACAAAAACGAGAAATTAAATTATGCAAGAGCAGATCTTGAAAAATTAAGAATTTTTTTTGCTGATATTGAATGGAGGAACATTATGAACAGAAGGACAAGGGAAATATGAAATATTCCTACAGAAATATAATGAAGGAGTAAAGAAATATGTACCTATCTATAGAGTTAAGAAAAAGCACACATGCTTGGTACAATGCCAGATGTACAGAAGCTAAAAAGGCAAAAGATAAAGCTCAGAAGAAACTCAAAAAGCAGAGAAATGACAATAACACACAGCAGTATAAGGAAGCAAGAAATTAATATATTAAAGTAAGGAAGGAGGAAGAAAGAAATTTTGAGAAAGATGTGGTGCATAAAAAAGTGACGATGAGCCTAAGCTTTTCTACAAATTTATAAATGGTAAGATGAAGAACAAGGAAACAATAGAAAAAATAATTAAAGGAGGAAAGACATACCAAACAGCAAAGGAAATGAGTGAAATAATGAATGAAGCTTCAAAACTGTATTCACTGAAGGACTTAGTAGAACCAAATAGGACATTGTATTGCCGAGGATTGCAGGAAATTATAGTGCACAAAGAAGATATTAGAAGATTATTAGATAATTTGGATGTCAGAAAAGCAATGGGGCTGGATGGTGTATCGGATAAATGGAGACATGAAGACATGGAGACATGAGCCCCACTCGAACCCTGTACAATACAACTAGGTAAATACACACACACACACACACTCTCAGATAAAAATATATTATTGAGCATCACAGCTTCGACAGTCTTAAACATGCTAAAAATCAATATGCTAAAAGATGGGTCATACCAATTTCTATATTTCTATCATAAATTAGAAGCTGAATTCATTCATAAACTTGTGAATTCATTCTAAGATGGATTATGAAAAGGAAAGTTCACTTGTTACATTACCACTATTTTGCAAAGATCATGTTGAGCACATTCCTTACAAAGCATTGTAACTTACTTTATCTGTTGATGGAGAAAATCCCAGAAACTCTTCTTCATCATCTGATGATTTGTCTTCTTTTGCTTCTCCACTTTTACCTGCTTCGCTCTTCTCATTTTTTAAAGGAGCTGCAAACATACATACAAAAATGTACTATTTGATAAGAAAATGTATGTATGAAAGTATTAATACAAGCCAAGTGCTCAAAAGGCAAGAGGGGAATGTCAGGAAAGAATCTTCACCTGTAGTCATCCCTTGGGAGGATGCTCCCAAAAGGTAAGAAGAATCAGAAATAAATTGATAAGACCAAGGTGTATGTATAAGAGATTTGAATATGGAATAGGTACAACTACATCTTGTGTAAATGGATTATCTAATAGGAGCAAACAAAGTGAAAAGATTGAAAGGTACGAAAAGTAGCAAAGTGAAAAGATAGATAGGTATGAAAAGTTTTGAAAAGATGAGAAAACATTAGAAATTATCTTTTTATGTAAGAGGGACCTCTAGCAAAGGACATCACAGAAAAAGAATAAATCCCCATTGAGATTCAAATGGATTATCCAAAATTGGAGGACAGGTGATTCAAAACTATTCTCTCAAAAGGATTCAAGTCATAGGAAATGCAATACAAGAGATGAAATAATGAGAATACTGGTTAACACTTGCATTAAAGAGATAGGCACAATAGGAGTGCGGTTAGGTTGTGGGAGGAAGGGTTATTGAGACCAAAAGAGTGGTTAGCACAACAATAGCAGAAGATAGGAGATGCAATACAAAAGCAATGGGAGGCTGAATACAGTTAGAAGAGAGAGGATGATAAAACTAAATATTTCTTATGTCACCATGTTGAAAAAAGCAGTGCGAGTGGAACCCTCCCATAAATGTGGAGCATACTTTATAAATGATTAGATAAGGTTCCTGTACAAAATCAGCAGCAAAGGGGAAGAAGGATGCACGGAGGAGAATAGGAGAGAAAAACAAGCAAAGGTGGCTATGAATGCCTAACTTATGAGAAGTTGTTATAACATGAGATGAGATGTGGTTTCCAGTTTAGATTATTACTAAAGGACAAATTGAAGATCTTCAGCATAGAAGAGATGAATGGTTGAGAATCATGGAAGAGGGCATGATTACCTGAATGATTATCAAGTTGATAAACAAAAGAATAGGATTATTAAGGCATCGAACAACACTAAGTTTGCCCTTCCTAATCTGAAATTTCAGAAAAATTTGGTGTTCTATAGTTTTCCTATATGAATTGTTTAATTTCTGAAGGGTTGGATGTCTAAGTAAAGATGTAGAAAAATGCTGAGTGGTATTATTAGTGTACACGTGGTTAAGACAATAAGTTTGACTTAGGTCACCGATAAACAGAAAGTGAATGACAGAATAATCCTAAGAAACAATAATGTTAATGGAGAGTGACTGCCAACCACAGAAGCAATAGAATAGTCAAAATGGGAACTACAAATGAAGTAAGAGAAATCTGAGTTAAAGCCTTGTGCCAGTTTCTACCAAAAACTTTTGATATGTCTAAGGAAACAGGAAAACCAGATCAACAGTATATGGTTACAAACTGGCAATCAGATAAGACAGAAAATTAATGCAATAGGTTGGTAGTGTTTGAGATTAGAGCAGTCACCCTTTTTCTAACAAGCAGAATGTAGGCAAAAATCAGCAGACATTAGAAAGATAAATAAAATGGGTTCCACATTAACAAAATGTTTAGACTATGTAGAAATTTAATAATGACCTATTTTGAGAAGAAACTTGGCAATCACATAATGAATTAAAAACTGTAAAAACTTCCCTTACACATTCCATTGCAACTGCATGCCACCCATGCAAATCAATGCTCACACACCCATCCACTAAATATAAACAGCAGCTGGTGCTATATGAACTGTTCTCATCAAATTACAATACATCTCCATCCCATGATAGTAGTAACAATGCAGGTTATGGATAAAGACATAGACAAGATACAACGAATGCAAAGGAGGAAAGTATACGCTACATTCATTCCTTTTTGATTACTGTAGCTAGTAGTACCATATCTCTATATGTAAATGAATACCATAAGAGAATATTTTGGCATTTCATTATAAGTATTGTGTGTGCACACATAACATGTCACAAAATGTGGAAAAAGGAAGGGGAAATTGTCTTAACTTGTTTATTGTTGTGATTCTGCTGTAAAACTTTGTCAAAAGGAAGCCAAAATATATATATTTTTTTTTTTCAAATATCTCATTTTTATCTTTTATTTATTTTAACACAGGGAGGGAACATTCTGGTGACTAGCAGTTTTTTTTTTTTTTTTATGAGAAAGCTTTTATTATTATGACACAACGCATTGCAAAAAAGCCTCCATTATCAGTGAGCAATGTGTATTACTTGCATCCAAGGGAAGGTTTTGAGATTTTGCAACCACATTGGACAGAACAATACCTTATGACATGGTGAGGATTCTAGAGCCAATATCACAGTGGCCAAGGAGTACTATTTGTTATGTTTTGACATTAAAGACTAGAGGATGTGCTACAACTGGTTTTTAATTGATGACAGGTTTTCTTTGAAAACAAAATTATACTTTCTGATAATTTTTCAAATGGTTTTCTCAAGGAAAAAATTACTATTTTCCTTAATTTCAAATAAACTGGTCAACAGATGTCCAACTGGAATTAAGTTTGTTATTGTAGGGCCCACTGAAAACACATAAACATAGGTAGAGATTGATAGAGATATAGCTATAGATAGATAAATAAATAAACAAATAAATAGATAGATAGATTGACAGACAGACAAATGGGTTCCAAAAATGGATATCTGTAAAGTTTCTTAACCCGTTCCTGGCGAGGATCTATGTACAGTAGACATTCTGAAATTGAGAATTTTTGTTGGATTGTCTATGTATAGATGTTTGTTCTGATTTTAGCACACGAAGTTGTAGCATGGTCTATATATAGATGATTCCTTACAAGTAACAATGTTCATAAAATAAATCATTATTTGGCAACTCAAATATCCTAACACTGGCCAACATTGCCTCTTAAGACCGGTCACTAGTTGTGCTTTGTCAGTGGTAGATGTGTTGCGCACGTAAGCTAATATTGGAAATATTTGTATTTTCTACTTTTCCTTATTAAGAGTCTATCATGTCAAGGAGAAAGAACTATACTGCATGCTAAAAGCATTGTCTAAAAATGAATAGGTATAAAACAAGTATGTGAAACATATAAAGAAAAGCGGAAATAAATTACATCCAGGTAACAAGTTCTAAATGTAAGTAACTCCAAACATTCTCATAAATATATTGACATACATTATCATCAACCAAACACAACTAACACCTAAATATAAATTTAATTGTTTGTTCAGTTTTGCAGTAGTCTATATATAGATGTCACTTGTTCAGTTTTGCAGCAGTCTATGTATAAACTCAATTGTTTGTTCAGTTTTGCAGCAGAGTCTATATATAGATGTCAATCTAGAATACCCATCTGTGGGGAAACTATATATATATATATATATATATATATATATATATATATATATATATATATATATATATATATATATATATATAGATGTATAGTTAAAAGTCAGTAGTCTATACATAGACCATTTTTTATTTGGTAGTACACTCACCTGCCCTACCACCAGGAAGGGGTTAATTTATAGTTTTGATTCATTTACCATTTCCTAATACTCCAACAGTCTATCCTTCTTTAACGCATCACTTTCAAAATACAACTCTATATCAAAATGTTATCTTTCCATTATTTGCACATTACTTAAGTCTCCTAGTAATGAAATGCAATGGCTTAGATCCTTGAACTTAATCAATTGTTACGTATCCAAGCCTCCTTCGAATACTTCCATCCTCTATAAAAAAAAAAACATAATAGGGGGGGGGGGGGATTTGGTTCTAAATAAGTACATCCACTCATAATAAACCCATCATTGATTGAAGCAGCTTTTAAAAAGGCACTGGCTTTCTATGCTATTCTGAGTTTCACGTTTACATTAATCCCTCCATCCACAGCGCTACAAAACTAAAACTAAATACATATATAAACCCATTAACTTCCTAAATCAATTTACCATTCATAATTATTGCATAATTATATTCCCTTTCCATATGCTCTTTTGATATAATCTTATATTCATCCACTCCCAATTTTCTTCTTTCACATATATGTTAAACCTCTACCAACCATTCACCCTCTGTAAATGAAGATTCTACACCATTTTGTTATGCCCATCTCTTAGGGGGAAAACTAAGTAATGGAAACAGCATATTTGTGTGTGTGTGTGTGTGATATAAATAAATAAATAAATATATATATATATATATATATATATATATATATATATATATATATATATATATATATATATATATATATGGAAATAATACCTTACTACTTACCTTTTGTTTACTTATTATCAAAGATCTTGCAAGTGAAACCTCAATCACAACAAATAAATAAATAAAAATAAACAATTAAGTAAATAAATAAATAATGATAGTATTTATAATCATATTAATAAGAACAATAAGATCCTTCAGATTTTGCATTGTTTTTCAGTTGTGAAAGGATGTTTGGCATTTGACAAAGATCCAGCCACAACAAACAGAAGCTGAGGTAGAATTGACGAGGTTTCACCTTGCTGCCAAATCTTGGCTGATTTACCACCCTAAGGAATAATAAAACACATTTGGGTAAAGCTTTGTGGTTATATTTCTTTAAACCAGCTCTTTGTTCATGTGCAATTTTACAAGTGACATTTCTTTCATGAGTATATTACTACCATGGAACCAGAACTAAAAATATAGCCATGACCCTAAAGAGTGAAACCTTGTTAACTCAAGCTCAGTTCCATAAAAACTGATATAAACAGAATAGAAGGGAAGATTTACAAAAGAAAAGTACAAGACTTTACTACGCTTGGATCAACTATTATGAAGTCCAGTTCATATAAGGGGGCAACTGTACAAGTTTGAACTCAGACTTTGTAGCTACAGGTGATAGTTCCTCTCACCATCGTCCCGATGCTAAAACAGATAGACATCAAAGTCCATCAAGTCGCTTAGACTGAAATCAAGATCTGGAATGTCCACACTATTATCAAACGTACTTCCTGTAAATGACTGCTTTCTGGGACGTCCCCGTTGCCTTTTGGCAGGAGGAGGACCTGTGGGATCATCAGTGGTGGTTGTTTCTGATTGACACACCAAGCTGGAGGAGGTGCTCCCAGAAGAGGTTAGTCGGAGGTTGGCATCTACCTCCATGCTGCCCACGCTATCAAGGTCACCTAGGGCTTCCTCCAAGGCCTCCTCCAAATCCAAAATAGGCTCCAACCGTTCTTCTTCTTCACAGTCAACTGGACAACCACTAGACAGGCTGCAAAGCAAAGAGTTTGCACAACATGATCCTGACAAGTTTTCTTCATTTAATGCAAGTTTTCAGATTAATAGGAAGTTATCATTGCAACTTTTTAGTATTTTAATTTTTCTTTCAAGTTTCACAAAAGTGTGAGCATATTTACAACTTGCATCCCACTAAAGGGCATCTGAAATACACATACTTCAGACCAACCAGCTTGCTTTTGAAGGAAACCTATGGAGGAATTTTGCTGATACAATAATACTACCTCCAAACCACTGAGCTAAAGTCCTTAGCTTCAACTATTTACAATAATCTTGAAATCTTAAAATAAAATAAGTTGAACAAGATACCATCTTGGTCATCAACATACACTTTACAAAACAAAACACATATCAATATATTAAGTCTCAAGAAAACTATCTTCTTTAAGATAACATAGCATGAGCAACAAAATCTGATTTTTTTTTTTTTTGTGGTGAAAAATCTCCAAGCTTATCATTTAGCAGCAGCATATCCAAAAATCTATAGCTGTAAGAAATGCAAAATAACATTCAAATTTTATCACCACATGCTCACCATACTGTTGGCTCTCTGTCAAACCAAAATCAGCTGAGATACAAGCTTGATCATTGGTATTGGCTTAAGCCATTTTCTTGCCTGCTCTGATAATGCCTAAACTATAAGTAAATACATGTAATTTTGTATATCCTACCATCCAATTGATTCTAACCTACAAAGATCATAACTCACAGCACAACATGAAGACCAAAGTTGTGGCACCTAGCCATGCATTATGGTCTGAAAATCAACTCATTTGGCTTTTCTATCCAAAATAGACAGCAATTACTTATAAGTTCAAATTTTCAAAACTCACATAAATTGAAGCAAGAGTTTATCAAGTCTAGTTGTGGCCACTATAACGCTTCATTAACTCAGAAATTAACAAGGTCAGCAAAAAGAGCAAACGTACATCTACATGAATGAGGTTTGGGAACGTGCAATGGGTATTGGGTTGATGTCGAGTTAGATGTCAAAGGTTCAAACTAGTGATGGATCAGTCGACAATGAGATGAAGCGACCCACAAGTTCACTAGCCCCGTGGTCGCCACTTCCACAAGCGGCTACAGCCAAGATTCCTGAAATTGGGAATTGTGGCATAGGTATGGTTGGATGAATAGGAAAACTGCCATGAATCTGAAGTGCTCCAACAATGTCACATGTGAGGAGCTGCAATATTAGCTCTTGGCACTTGAGTGTCTGCTTTCATTTCTTGCAACTTATGGAACACAGAAGACCTTGAGCTCAAGACAGCTGCAAACTTCATCAAGGGCTATCTAATTACTTCGGTATAGCTTCCTCACTTGAGAACAATAAGCTACCTTTGTGAGGTCAGTAGAGCTCAAAGCTGTGATTTCACTAAAGCTACCATTGAATCTAATGCAATGCAAATCAGAGCAGTGCTTAGCATAACTTAACAATATTACACATGAAGCATTGCAAACTCTCCTCTTTCTCAATACAAATTTGCTATGGTTCAAGTGTAACTTACTAGTTAGGTAGGCTTGCTTCCTCTAACATTTGATTAAGCCAAGATTTCTTGGAATTTCAAGTATTTTTATCTTTATAAGTCCTTACAGTTAGAAACAGAGCAAGTCTCCCAGAATATCAAAGTAAAATGATTAAGTGATTACATACCTCGGAGAGATTGGTGAGGGTGGCAGGTACGTGTACTGATCGACGGAGTTATTGAGTGAACCCAGCTGATCAAAGGTGGTGGAGAGATCAGGAGAACTCAGGTGCTCTGGTGTGTCAACATGGTCTGGAGAGTCCAGCTGAATCACCTCAGCTTCCTTTTCGTGCAACTGCTGCTGTTGCTGCTGTTGTAGATGTTGTTGCAATTGCAGTTTCAACTGTTGTTGCTGCTGGTACTGTTGCTGGTGAAGCTGAAGGTGGTGGAAGGGTGACTGTCCCAACTGGACATGAGACTCGGTGTGGTCCAGACGACTCTTAGTCTTGCATGTGCCACTAGAGACTCGCTGTTTGTTTACAATGTAACGGACGGGTTTTCGCACAGTTGTACGGTTTTGAGTCTTTTTGTACAAACGCCGTGGTTCTTCATGCAATTTCTGAAAATGACAAAACAATACATGTATATTAATAAAAGATTGATATATTGATAAGTATTTACAGCTAACACCATCATGAACACACACATGCACACTAACTACAGGTCAGTCTCTGAAACTGCTGTAGTAGGAACACTATGTGAAAGATAGTAATAAACTGAGAGGTTAAATAGTTTGAAATAACGAGTAGCATGTCAGATAAGATTTTAATTTTGAAATGCCTAAAATCTACAATGAGGAGAGGAGAGGAGAGGAGAGGAGAGGAGAGGAGAGGAGAGAAGAGAAGAGAAGAGAAGAGAAGAGGAGAGGAGAGAGACAGAGTTGAAAAGAATAAAGTAAGATGCAACCAAAAGATAGTACATGAACTGAGAGATTAATTAATTACAATGTAACTCTCAACTTTGGAAAAGATATGAAAGGTAACATGGTGGCACTATAAAGAATACTGAGTGGGATAAAAACCTGGATAGGGAAGATCTGCTTGTGTTGAATGAAAAAAAAAATAAATAAATAAATAAAAAAAAAATAAATAAAAAAAATAAATAAATATATATATATATATATATATATATATATATATATATATATATATATATAAATAAAAGTGACCACCTGTAGAGATATAAAGAAATGTAGTATCCCTCCTTGAGGCATAGAAGCATGGAATCGACTGGATGGATTGGTGAGATGGTCTGTGCCAAGAACATTCATGACAAAGGAAAACTTGGACATGAAGAGCCATGGAGACAGGACAGTACGAGCTTAGTTCCCATCTCCTCTCCGGTATGTCGTAACTGTTCAAGCTTAGTTCCTCTCCTGAGTGTCAACTAAGTAAAAATAGGCAAATACAAGAACAGTGTTAATCAACTCTCTTATACTTACTTTCCCTGGTTCATGATTATGTTCATGGCATATTTCTTTAACAACTAGGGCTTGACCATCGATGGATGTTGACAGTCGGACCTTAAATGGGCAACCTCCGGCTGATGTCCTGTTGAGAGAGAGAGAGAGAGAGAGAGAGAGAGAGAGAGAGAGAGAGAGAGAGAGAGAGAGAGAGAGAGAGAGAGAGAGAGAAAATCCACTTCAGAAAACATTTGCATTTTCGTAAGCATTCCATGTCAAAATAAGTTTGATTTTTTTTTTAAACTAAGCTTACTATGAAGAAATCTTATTATTCAATTACTGTAAATTTTCATGTTGAAATGCAAATTTGAATACATTCACTTTCTTTTTTCTGATAAAAATTTTGTAAGTGAAAAAAAAAAAAAAAAAAAAAAAACTAATGCCCATAGGTAAGATTTCTTTTCTCTATGCCTTTTAACCATTCTTATGAAAATTTCTATGGAAATGGCAGCAACACAAGTCTTAACTCAATTCATTCCATTTTGTCCTCACGTATCAAATCCTCTCATTCTTCTCTAGATACCTTTATTTCATACACCTGTACCTCAAGATTCCCTTATTTTACAGGTCATTCTCTTCATCCCTTGCATCTACCATACTCATATACTCCTAAATCATCTCATTTTCTACCATTCTTTTTAAACAACCATAAGATGTTTAACACGGGTTTCTTGAAAAATGTCTTATTTCAAAACTTCAATTTTACAAAATATTATGTATGTCATTCACACGATTATTACTTCTAACATCCATTCTTTGCAAGGAACAACTTGAAATGCTTGAATCCTTGATCTAAGCCTTTCATTCCAAACTCACATAAATGGACCAACTACCTTGCAAACAGTAAAAAAAAAAAAAAAAAAAAAAAACTGCTTTGAAAATGACCTAACATAAGCACACAATGTTTTACTCCAGACCAAGATCCTCCTGAAAATAAAATTTTACACCTGAATACACTATTCACACTAAATATTTAGCATTATTAAAATATATTCAAACCAGAGAGGAAAAGGTATAGGCAGCTATAAATACCAGATAGCAAAGAAACTCAGTGATCTACTGAAGTGAAAATACAAATATATTTGTCTTAACATCTTTCATAACAAATTCACAAATTTAACTAAAAAGAAATCATACCCAGAGTAACTAAATTTCAAAAATTTTGGTTTATCAACTAACTATTGAAAACTAGAGATGCCTACTAATAAAATACATAAGAAATCCATTTGCAATACGCACTGATTGTGTATTTTTGTTTGGTCGGACGGTCTGCGCCCTCCAAAAACACAGGAGTAGGTCAGCTCGGCATATTTAAGGGCTGGGTTGAGGGACTTGCGGCGCGCCCTCTTAGCAGCAGCAACAACAGTTCTTGAATCCCTCACCCAAAGCTGAACCTGTTCAAGGTCTTGAAATTCCTCCAAACGGCTGCTTAACTCATCAAATGTATAAAAC
>NC_059302.1:4558424-4615924 GCF_017591435.1 Portunus trituberculatus | reverse complement strand
TAACAGGGAACAGGGTTGAGAAGTTTTTCTGAAGATAAATAATTATTGATGAGACCACTGTTTTCAGTAAATGAGAAATGTGTTGATATATGAAATTGGCCTCATTATTAATTATGGTAATGCTTTCTATTATAATTATCATTACTATTGTTAATCTTACAACTAGAAGTATACTAGTATTCTAAATCCTCCTATTAATCATTCCTAGCTTGCCCTGAAGTGTGGAAAATGTGGAAAACATAATATAAAGAGAAAAAAAAAATCAAATTCTCCTTTGCATAATCTAATAGTGTTGCAGGTTTGTTTTACCAACATTTAATTTAATACTACATATTGACAACACATCAGCTGAAAACTGTTTCTCAAGCCTCTCAAAACAGCCAGTTATCAGGCAGATAAGTAGTACACTTATCAAAACACGGATGCACACCTCAACTAAAACTTTTCTATATACATTAAAATTACTAATATGCATAAAAGGCTCCTAAGTAAATAAATTTGTATTTACATCAATATCTACTCTGAAAAATGTATTAAAATAAATAACATCAATAGCAAACCAAATGTAAGTAATTTAATGAAAATATACAATTAGCTACATGACTGCATGCAACTTAACTTGATAAAACATTGTGTTAATTTTGTGAGACATTAACCCAATACGGGAAACTAGAGGTCACGATTCGCCAGCCTAATGAGTACCTATTACATCAGCTACAGCTCCCGTGGCGGCCCCTCCCGCGGGCCTCACGGGCACATGGCTGCAAGTGAAAGCAATCTCTCTTGCAACCAATACCACGCAAAGATTTCCCACTTAGTTTCACACAGACTCTTTTCCACGTTGACGGTCAGCATTAATTTCCACATATTAACGATTTAAAAGTGGTAAATTAAGGTGGATTCACGTCACGCCTCCAAGAGAAACCTACAACCCTTCGTTCAAGTTCAAGGTCATAACAATATAACATCTATTTCCACGTCAGCTAACACCTTCAACACCAATGTTAGTCCTCGAGACACACATCACACCGAGCAGTAAGTCTCATTTCTTCGTCGATCACTGTTCACGACAACTTATCTAATTCTACAGATACACAAGCCGCCGCCGCACTCCCCCCTCTCCTCCGCTGCCTTGGCCCGCCTCACTCACAGGGCATATTGGAATAATTACACCTTAAAACACACCTCTTTCCATCCTAATCCATCCAGGGGACCATAAGGATTATACCTTGCTTAATAGTTGTGTGTTGATTGGTGAAACTCGTCTTATTTACTCCATTTTGTTGGCGAGTTTCTCCTGCCTCGTGCACGCCATATCAACACACAACTATAGAGGACGGGGTCTTCTCGCTAACAAGTGACGCCCGCTACCCGCACGCTTACTTTTCACCCTCTCCATACACTTCACCTCTATCATGTCGCAGCTCAATAAGAAATACCAAGGAAATAGAAAGAGAACATAAGTCTATGTATATATATATATATATTTTTTTCCTGATTTTTATTAAAAATGTACGTAGATTGAAAAGTGACGCCTGTGATCCGCAGCTCTCCTCTCCTCCCCCCCCCATTTTTTTTTTGGTGTGTATAAATAAATAAATAAATAAATATATATATATATATATATATATATATATATATATATATATATATATATATATATATATATATATATATATATATATATATATATATATATATATATATATATATATATATATATATATATATATATATATATATATATATATATATATATATATATATATATATATATATATATATATATATATATATATATATATATATATATATATATATATATATATATATATATATATATATATATATATATATATATATATATATATATATATATATATATATATATATATATATATATATATATATATATATATATATGTGTGTGTGTGTGTGTGTGTGTGTGTGTGTGTGTGTGTGTGTGTGTGTGTGTGTGTGTGTGTGTATATATATATATATATATATATATATATATATATATATATATATATATATATATATATATATATATATATATATATATATATATTATTTATTTTTATTGATTGATTGATTTTTTTTTTGCGTGTGATTACTTTAAAAGGTATGTACAGTACGTACATTCTACGTACTGTACATCACTGTAAAAAAAAAAAAACAGAAGAAAAAGAACACAATAATACATGGTATAGCAGAGAGAGAGAGAGAGAGAGAGATTCCTCTACCTAACTTATGACATCATAATTATATTACTGATATTACTACTAATATTACTTAGCAGGTAGAATCTTATCAAAGGTTTTAATTTATATATTGCTTTACTCTACGTACCTACGTAGTAGTTTTCATGTTCTGGATGAATGTACGTAAACTTTCCATTTATCATTTGCTCTATTTGTGATAAAGAAAAAAAAAAATGAATACATTAATCTAAAGTTTCCTCGAAGAATACAAAAACAAACTACGAATAGAATCCTGTATGTTATTGAGATAAGAAATCCAAACATAAAACAAAGTACTGGATTCTGTTGTCGGTCTTGTCGGAATCGTTTATAGTGTAGTAAAATTTGCTTTGGAGACGAGTGGATGGATGTGAAATTATTTGCAATTGAAGACCATGGCAGCATTATTAAAGAAGAGAGCGCTGGCTGAATACTGCCAAACTCAAACAATAGTGGTAAATTGGACATCTGCTGTATTTTTTGTTTGTTTATTTTATTTATTTATTCATTTTTATTTATTTTTTTTTTTACTTTGGCGGGTGAGTTGAGTTTCAGGAGGGAGATACTAAAACCTACATCTAAAACTGCAATTTTTGTGTTTATATGCTTGGAAGTTGATGTTTCAGGATGTATCAAAGAATTATGGCATGTGTAGATGTGTATATAATTGTTTCTTCCTTGTGTAAATCTCTCGCATTTTTCTTCAAGTTCCTTAGGTTAATTCCATTAAATAATCAAGATTAGAATACAGTTGAATAGGTTAGACATAATTTTGCTATTTCTTAAAAAAAAAAAAAAAAAAAAAAATTCAACCGAAATTAACCCTCATTAGATCCAGCAATCTTGTGGAGGTGAAAATGCCGGGTTTTTTGGTGTTGAAAGCAAAACCTTACCAAACTAAACCATAGGCTTCGTTACGAAACTGCTGCTCCCTCCCCTCTCCCTAAGGACACTATCTTAACCTAGTTTATGCTAATGTGACACGATGCACCAAATTAACCTAACCTCCTGAATTTCCATATTGATATTTAGCAAGGGTGAGAATAATTACATGGTACGGGAACTGCACTATGTGGGGCATCAAAACTGTCCTGTTTCGCGACAAACTCCATTTGGCGAACAAACCTATTTTTATCTGATACATTTTGATGTGGTTTTATCGATAATCTGCCATCACTTTGTGTTCCAAATCACAATTTTCACTTTGCCTCCCTACAACCTCCGTCCACCACTGTATAAAACATAGTAATTTATGACAAAAGTTGATTGTAAATTAGTTAAAATTCATCAAGATTTGTGAGAAAAAAATAGTTTAATTTTGGCAAATACCAAGAGTTCACAGTTCAGATCAGTTGGTCACATTAGGATTCCCAATAAAAAGGCGATCAGTCTCAAAGGTTCTTGGCTGCATTGTTACCCAATCAAATTAAACTTAATTAACCATATCTTAATGTTATCGATATATTTCCTTCACTTTACGATCAGGTTAGGTTCCTTGGAATTAGGGTTTTAATTTCAGTTATTCCATTTTTCCATACACTGGTAGTAGTGTCTTTTGACTGTTGATCCCATACAGTGCAGATTGCCTTTATATGCTTCATGAAAGAATTTTTGTTAACCTTGCAACAACCAGAATGGTTATTCATTCCAATTTGATATGATGAGCATTTCTGCTCATGTGACTTTAGCTTTGACTATTATGATTTCATTGTTTTTTCCTTCATAAAAATAGGACACAGCAGCATATGTATTGTTATTCATACCATACACACATGCATCTCTACTTTATTTTGTTTGCTTGGATATTTGCAGATATTTTAGTTATAGTGAAAATCTCTCTGCACAGGAAGATGGTCCCAAACCAGCTCCAACCAAGCGGCTTCATCTGGTTCGCCGCAGTAAGACGGTGGACCACAGTGAATTCAGCACCTCATCCTTGGACACTACAGATCCCCAACAGCTCCTCCCAGCCCTTGTCAGTCTTCACAGTTCTCTACCATTAACTGTAAGTTGATTGAGTTCTCAAACAATGTTTGGTATTATTCATTACTGCCATTTCATACCAATAGACATACTATATAAAAGATTCTATACAGTAGGATATTTTTAGAGAAATGTGTATAATATGAAATTTTAGGAATCCAAGTTCTATTAGGTGAAATTACCACTTCATTGCTAGTTAAATCCCCAGTTGGCAGTAAGTTACCAATTGTTCCATTATGTATTACTTTGATACTTTTGGAGTGATAAATACATTTTTCTCCACCTTTAACAAAATACATTAACCTTTATTAGTGACAGACAATATATACCTAGCAAGAATGGAGTGAATGCAATAATTTTATGTTTGAATATGAATACCTCAGATTTTAACAAATATGAATACTCTGTTAAATCTTAGGGAACAAAAAGAAAGTAGAGAACAAATTTATCCATAAACACACTTCAGCCTACATAACTCAGTTCTTGTTAACCATTAAGTTTTTATTGAAGCTGACTTGAAATATCTACATGAGAACTGCAGTATACATATTTACCATGAGTCATTATTTAAAGAATACAAATAGGTATATTTTTTTCAAATTTTCAAAAAGGAATGAGAACATTTCAATTTTTTATAATGATTATTCTAATCCTGTATTAAATATATTTGAAAACAAGTAACAAATTTGAATGTTTTATCTGATATATATATATATATATATATATATATATATATATATATATATATATATATATAGAGAGAGAGAGAGAGAGAGAGAGAGAGAGAGAGAGAGAGAGAGAGAGAGAGAGAGAGAGAGAGAGAGATTCACTTCAGTGGTTATAAGCTGCAAAC
Organism: Portunus trituberculatus; assembly: GCF_017591435.1. Classification (NCBI taxonomy): domain Eukaryota; kingdom Metazoa; phylum Arthropoda; class Malacostraca; order Decapoda; family Portunidae; genus Portunus; species Portunus trituberculatus. The sequence goes on along the minus strand of NC_059302.1, from coordinate 4,610,845 downwards.
TGAGAGGCTGATTATATAGACTATAGAATTATATACTTGCACAATGGACAGGTCTTATCTAGTACATAATATACAACTACTGTGGGGTATCAGTTCAATTATATTTTAATAGGACATAGGAATTTGTGAGTTAGGATGGAAGGGTTGTTGATTAATCCTTTCAAAGTTATATTAATTGAAAAAGTTTGACAGGACTTACTACAGTAACTTTTAATACTATAAATCTGTCTTAGCACTGGACTTTTTCATGGTGCAATGTTATACACAATGTGTCATGTCTTATAAGCTGTCATCTTGGATGTGTATGAAAATTTTTATTTTACATTGATGTGTATGTTATCTGTGTTATCCATCTTAGGGTGACTCCCAAATTGAGGTGGTGCAGGAATTGATGAAGCTGCTTCTCAATGATACTCTTCCACCTTTCATTACCACCAAGGTGCTTGCCCTCCTTGCTAATATCATCACAAGCCATGCACAAGCTCAGGTGGGTCTTTTATATATATATATATATATATATATATATATATATATATATATATATATATATATATATATATATATATTTATATTTGATAATATACTTTGTTTGTTTTTTAACCAATTGGATCAAATGTTTGGCAGTGAGGTTTCTGTTGTAAAACAGTGTTGGGAAGAGAGAACTAGGAAGAAAATAACAAATGTGACATTCATTTTGATGGAAGGTGTTTATTAGAATCTCATGCTGCAAAATAATGATACTTTTCATGGTAACAGCCACACAAGAGCCATTATGTAATTGCAACAACCAGAAAACAACATGCCACCCAGTCATACATTCACTTACAAAAAGCCAGGGGGTAGTAACCTTTGAACTCATCTAACCAACATGTCAAACTCATGGCAACAAAATCTACCACTAGTTAACAAAAAACAAAAAAGATATAACATAAAAGCTTAATATTTCAATAAGGCAATACCCTCAACCTTTGGCCAACTCAAACCTGTAAGAATAAGGTATTAGACTATTCTTACACATTAGGTTATCTTTATTTGTCTGTGACATTATAAATTACATTGATAAATTCCATCAGGATGAGATGTTACCAGATATTCTCAAATTGATGGGTGTTTTGTTATAAGCATGATGAGATAGCAATTTGAGCTTTGACTAAGACAGGCTCATACTCTATAATCAATCCTTGATATATCTAAGAATAACGTTCCATAATAAAAGTTTATTAATAAGGCAGTGGTGATAACAAACTGTACGTTAAACTATAAAACTAAAGAAAAAAAAATTACTTAATAGACTTATGGACTTATGGATGGTTTGCACGGTTTGCATGGTGGGGACCATGTTAAGATGATATCAGTCTCTATGCAGTGTTTTTAAGGGCTTAATCTGATTCTGGTGTCATGTGGCACAAACCAGTTCTTCAGGTAGCAGCATATGGCATAGGTATGGGTGCTGCAAGAGGCTCTTTCCAAACTTTCCCAGTGATTTTCGGTGCCCAGCAGGCAGCTTAGGCAGGCTCAGAGTGGTCAGGGTGTCCTCTCTCATGTAACACATCTGGCACACTACTGTGGGACTCAGACAATATGTAATTCATTTCATTCACATCTATACACTATGTCCTAGTTCAGGAAAAAGATCACCACTGAGACACCTGTCATACATCTGGGCCTCTTTCTCCTTGGACCTTTCCAGTGTTGAAAAATGAGACAGAGTGACACCAGTTGTATTTCAGCATTATTATTAATTTACCTTGTTACTGTTTACCTCACATATTTTCTGTCATGTATATTTCATTGTATTCTTTATGAAACCATATTAACCATATGAGTTTTTCCATCATCTGCCTTCATAATTCAAATTCAAGAATCATTTCACACTTGGACTCACTCGTGGATAGAGATATGATGACATGCTATAACATGCCATTAACACACCCACACCTCACCTCATACCATTAAATATAAGTTATGATAAGGTGACTTGTGAACTTATTGTGATAAGTCTTAAAAATCATACTAATAACTCGTAAAATGAAGCCCACATCCCTCTCAAACAACTCATAACCACAACATGAAATCTCACCTGTACTCTATCCCCTATCTTGATTTTTTGTTCCATACTTCAATCAGTAGAAAAATGTATTCTTTAAACCTCTTTTTACATCTGTTGACACACTTCTTTTCATGACTCCTGCATGCCTAATGTTCTCATTTTTCTATTCATCTCACCTTGTAAACTTGTTACTGTTCCCACATACCTAAACTCACTTCCTCTATTTCTTCTGCCATCAGAAGTTATACTGATAGAAAAAAAAATCAAACATTATTGCAATTGATTTAATTCTGTTTTGACACTGGCACTGTGGTGCTTTGCATATTATTTTGCATGCATAATACCTTATATACAATTAGTATTCAGACCTGAGATTTCTAATACTGTCTCATTTATAGTGTTAAAAAATTGAAATAATAATTGTTATTATTTTTCCTGTTTTCAGCCTGTATTTGAAGAAGTGATGAGGGTAGCTCAAAGAACCAAGTCAAAAAAGGTGCTTGCCCAAGTGATTCATTCTGCATGTGCATTATCTCAGTGCATTCCTCCTGATCCTAAACTTCAAGATCAAGTGATCCAGTTGGCACTCTCCCACATTACCACCACAAAGTTCATAATATTGGTATGTAATATTACATTATAGTAACAATTTTTCATAAAGTTAGTAGCATTTAAATCTTATTTGTAACTTCAATGCCTATGGACATCTGCAAAGATTTTTTTATTATATATATATATATATATATATATATATATATATATATATATATATATATATATATATATATATATATATATATATGAGGTACAGTATGGGAGAGGGGGATAATTGTCAAATCTGGACATTTTGAGTTATAGGCAAGAACTTGTTAAAGGGTGTGATTATCATGTGGAAAGGTCAGGCAGAGGAAATCTGACCATCCTGGTGGTTAAACTAAGACCTGAAGTGACCTGATTTGGGCCATAGTGTGGATCAGACTAACTCTTTCCTGTTTGCAAGAGAGGGACAAGCCCTGTGCTTGCTGGGACATTCATGGCCCAATGAAAATAGAGCATTTAGCTACACACCTGCATATGGCCAATCACAGCCTGGCATTGTGTGATATTGTTGTCATTCTCCCACCATATGTGGTGCATCACCACTATACTAGCCTTTTTCTTCACCACGCACGCTACGCATTGTTCCTGATAATAACTTAAATGTCTCAAGCCAATATAAAGGATGAAAGTGAACCCTAACACATATTTTTAACATAATACCTTTAATACCATGCATACTTTATAAAAATGCAAAGTAGGGATTGAATAAAATTTGCAGCCATAACCAAAAATTTAAAAAAAGAATTAAGAAAAACCACATGGTATGACAGAGCTACCCTAGACCTCTCATTTGATGCATAACAGTAATACATTTTGACCGTTTTCATAGTAGTAATCACTCATAAACTTCAAACACAATTATCTCTAAAGTAGGGTTGTATGGGTTGTCCCCCTCTCGCATACCATGCCTCATATATATATATATATATATATATATATATATATATATATATATATATATATATATATATATATATATATATATATATATATATATGTGTGTGTGTGTGTAGGAGAGACACCAGCTAAGGGCAGCTAAAAGTGTCTCACTGAAGCGCAGGTCCTCATATAGTCAAGCACTAATTGAAAACAGTTGATAAGTGTCTTGAAACATAAAAGCAGGCAAGGAGTTCCAGAGTTTGCCACAGAAAGTGATGATTGATAGAGAGTATTGGTTAACTCTTGCACTAAAGAGGTAGACAGAATAGTGTGAGAGAAAGAAGAAAATCTTGTGCAGTGAGGCTGCGACAGGAGGGGAAGCATGCAGTTAGCAAGATCAGAAGAACAGTTGGTATGAAAATAGCAGTGGAAGATAGCAAGAGATGAGGAAGTGAGAAAGGGTTTGAAGAGAGTCAGTTAAAGGAGAGTTGATAAAAACAGCTTTTGATTCCACCCTGTCTAGAAGAGCTCCCTTATACATGTAAACATGTAAAGCATACTCCACACATGGATGGATAAGAACCCTGTACAAAGTTAGCAGAAAACCTGGTGGAGACAACTTAAAATGCCTGACTTCATAGAAGCTGCTTTAGCTAGAGATGAGATATAAAGTTTCCAATTTGAATTACAAATAAAGAACAGACCATGGATGTACAATGTGAGGAGGTGGACAGTTGAGTGTCATTGAAGAAGAGGGAATAGTTTGTCTGGAAGGTTGTATCAAGTTGATAGGTGAAGGAATTGAGTTTTTGAGGCAGTCTGTGGCTTCCCTGCATTATCTATTTACTTCCTGAGGTATTGGTCATCTTTTAAAAGAAATGGAAAAGCACAGGGTAGTATCATCAGTAACTTCATTTCTTCATCTTTCCCTACTTTATTTCAACATACTGGCATCACTGCTCTCACCCATCTCTAAAGTTGAACTCTGCTAAACCTTTGCTAAAACTCCACCTTGGATGATTCATGGTTTGCTCTTCCCTCTCCTCCACCCTTTGGCTACTTCATCCTATGCATGAAGATCCTTTGCAATATTTTTTTTATGATTTTGCTAGCCTTGGCTCTAATGAGGTCCCTTTTACTGTTATCCAGAATTGAGCCTCTGTATTTGTACACTGCTTAGTTGAACTCTTCTGATTCTGTTTATCAACATCTACCTTTCTCTCCTGCTGGAAGTTTACCTACAAGTCTCAGCCTATTCCTAAAATGGGTAACCACTCTAATCCCACAGACTACCATACTATTGCTCTAATTTCTTACCTCTCTAAAATGTTTGAGTCTATCCTCAACAGGAAGACTCTTAAACATCTATTGTAGAGTATGGCATCCTAAAGCTTTGATTTCCCAACTACCCTCCCGTGGCTCCCTCTATCTGTAACTTCACTGGCCACTGGACAAGGGCCAGTTTTTTTTAGTGAAAGCTGTACATGTGCTGTGTGCTTGTAGTGATGTGTGTAGGAATAGAATTGCCTTCAGAGGCTAGGCTATGACTTTCCCTTGTGTTGTGAGACAAAAGGAAATATTGAAGGTCATAACTTGCTCAAAAATTATTTTTTTTATAAATGAAATTATTTTCTTGTTTTGGCATTATAAAATTATGTTCATTGTATTCACCACTGACTTTATACATTTTTAGTGGAAACTTTTCCTTGGCAGGTACGCTCTCTTGAAGCAGTGGGAACCTTGTGTCCAGGAGAGACAGGGCGTGTCCAGTCATCAATCATGAATACTCTCATTGAGCACACATCCCACCAGGACAATAGAGTCAGAACAGCTGCCTTTAATGCTCTTGTTAGTATTGACTTGTTTTGGGAGGAAGGAGATAGATACAGTATTAGACCTCATGCATATGGACCACTGTTAAGTGAATGATGGCTGCTACTATTTTGTGCCAAGACGTGGAATACACTTGTTTCTATGGATGCCCACACACAAGCCACCAAAAAATGGTGACCGTGTCTATTATACTTACTATGTCAGTGTGGCAGGCCACTGCAATCATTGGTGGATGTGCACACACAGACCATTTCAGTTTGGTTAAGAGCAGTTCAAGTAATATTACAGCAACCCTTTCTTTTTCTGCCACATAATTCACATGTTGGTGTCTTGTTGTATTGTATGTAACCCAGTTATTGGCACAGGATGATAAGAACTTTCCTGAGGAATATTGAACTTATAAAAAGTAGATAAAAAAAAAATGAGGATATTCTTTCATTTTATTGTACATTGTGTAAAATACTCCATATAGCAGTCTCTACTTAATGATGGAATATATCCATTACTTTCTTGGCCACTTTTTTTTTTTTAATCTACTTCTTAATAAAATAGTTCAGATTGATGCTATGAACCTACACTATCAATTATAGTAATTGACATTACATTTTTAGTAGCCACTGTTACATGGCTTGTGTACAGGATGCAACTTCTGGCCATTTTTCCTGGAGACTTTTTTTTGTGGTAATCACTGATTACTAGAACTGATTAATGTATGGGTAGGCTTATGGTATAGCAGAGGTAAGTAAGTTCTAATGTTGGGGCCTTGTTTACATTAATTTCAGCATTTAACACAATTAATTCCCCATCAGTCATTTGACCCTGAAAGACCAGTTGATTAAGATATGATAGATTTGGTAGTTGTGAAAGTACTTATGAAGGAGGGATGGCATGTCTCAATTATATTCCTTTGTGGCAATGTCAGTCTGGTATATGGATATATAGATAGATAGTTATAATCAGTATTTGCAGCAAACATAGATCTCTGTATTACATACTTTACAAGGAATCAGGTTTGAATGAAATAATACCTCATTGCAGATGGTGGTCCAAGAGAAGGGAGTAAAGCTGCCAGCAGAAGTGTATGATAGTGCTTGCAAAGCTCTTAGTGATGATTACCAGTGTGTGCGAGCTGCTGCACTTTTCTTAATCAAGGTAAAATTTATTAGATGTGTTTATAAGGCTTATTATAGATGTTTTCTTATTTGTGAATTGATTTCTCAAAAATTTCAAGTCAGGATTTATCTTTAAATAGAAAAATTAAAAATCTGTAATTAACAAGTAAGGGCTGAGATATCATTGTTAAAGGGATAAATTCTGAAGTAATTTGCTGGTTCATCTGATTTATCAGCTAATTATTTCCTTGAATTTCAAAATAATTCATATTTAGCCTACCTGTTTATTATCCTGATAAAATCTTTATTGAAATTTTAGTACTCATGTGAGTAGCAACTTTGTCTGGTTAGTTTTTATTTGCTAATTTGATAAATTTCTTTTTATTAAAATATCATTGCATTACAGCAGTTATACATTATAACTACCATCTGTTGCAGCATACCCTACAGTACTAGACAACTCAACACTGGCAACAAGATGATTTTGGTAGTAGGCTCTGAGAGTAAAAGTGCTGTAGAATGACAACCATGAAAGAAGAGTTGCAGACACATCATCAATAGGAAAGAACAGCATTGATTATCCCAGTGTTAACAATAAGTACACCATAGAATTACCATATTTGACCACTTATCAGATGCACCTCAGTCTGGGAAAGCATTTGGGGGAAAAAAAAAAAAAGCAGAAATGAGCAGGTTTAAGTTCTAAATATGAAATGAAGGGTTTCACCTGATATTTGAAACCCTCTCATATGTATTCACCTCCTTATTAGATCCCAATATTTTAGATAAAGAAAAAAAAAAAAAAACTTTTCACAGTTGTATTTGCTATAACCTACCAAAACTGTGAGATGTAAACAAATATGATGTAATTTTGGCTTTTACTGTTTATTGGTTGTATATTGGAATAATGACTTCATACAAAGGAACACTTGAATCTTGCACATGTTGCCAGGTTTGGGGTGTAACTGACCTTGAGTTTGTTTAGGTACATGCAATGTAACTGTTGTGACTTAGTCATTTCTTCCTGAATTGTGTCATATCATGTGAATTACCCAAAAGTATTACCTGTTATTGCTCCCTTGCAATAAGTTTTTTCTTGTGGTGTAGAAGCAATAATCACTTTACTTATGTGAAGATCTTTGGAGTTTGATTTAAGGGACATTGTTGCCATAGACTTTCCACTAATGACTGCCTCAAAGCTGAACCTTGGCCCTATTAGATTTATTTATTTATTTATTTATTTTTTTTTTTTCTTGGGGGGTGCATCTTGTAACCCATCAAATATGGTACTTGGTCACTATATTGCAGGCAGTCATGAGCATGCCTCAACTATCCTACACAGCTACAGTCGCACAAGCTGGGAGAAGCACAAAAGCCAATTTGTCACCACACATCCCTCAGACATGTGATCAGCCATATATAACACTACCTTATTAGTCACCTAGGTATAAAATTATACTGGGGAGTTCAACTTACAAAATATAATAACTAAGAAAGAAAAGCAAATTAAAGGATGGACTAACTGATACATATATGCACATTGAATGTTTTCAGGGAATACAGAATATGCTATCATTGAAACAAATTCTACATGTAATCACCTGCCTTCATCCCTACACAGGTGGCGGCTGAGAGTGACCCTGAGCGTTTAGTACCCATTCCTGACAGTGACCTTCACATGCGGTTGGTGGATCATGCCTTTTCTCAAATATGTAATGTTGTTAATGACATCAATGTAAGAGTGAGAACTCAAGCAGCCTCTCTCCTTGGCTCCATGTCTGGAATATCAGAGAAGTTCCTGCAGCAAACACTGGACAAGAAACTAATGTCCAATATGAGGGTTTGTATCTATTCAGCTTTTGTGTTTTTGCTTTTTGCACAGGGAGAAAGTAGAAAGGAAATTATTTGCTCCAAAAGGAAGGAATTAAGTTTTACTTTCTTGGGCTAGGCACCAAGTACACTGGATACATTTAAATATGAAATACTGAATATATAGGAAAAATTTGATAAATACCAAATACATAATTGTACTTATATTTTCATTTTTATTTATCTACATAAGCCTGCCTAAGCAGGTGGTGAGTATCATGGATATCAAATTAGTATTGTGCCATCAGATAGGTGTTGAATATCTCAGATTGTCAGTCAAGATATATGGGGGAAATTGGACACGAGCACTTGGCTAGACATCTGATATTTTGCATTGTTGTCCAAGATATATGGTGGAAGTTGGACACTGATATGTATCTAATGTAGCCTTCTACAATAGAGAATTGCATCTTGTGTTAGAGTTATCCAAGTGAAGGAATGGGAGAAAAATAATTAGGCTGAAATGACACTGGGTTTTAACACAATTACAAAAATGTAAGTAACCAGTGAGGTGCATGGTGCTATTAAAAGAAATTAGTGGGAGAGGTGAAGAACAATGTGATACAGTCAATGTTGCTTGGGTTAGAAAAATATTCAAGTTACTCATACACACCAGAAGAGATGAATACTTATTTTAATATTAGATACATAATTCAAATATGTAATATTAATTTTTCCTCTGTATAGTGCTGTTTTTATGCCAACTGTTCTGATCTTACAATCTGCATGCCTCCTCTCCTGCCACGGCCTCACTGCACAAAACTTTCTTCTATTTCTCAACTCTATTCTGTTCACCTCTCTAATGCAATAGTTAACCAGTACTCTCAATCATTCATCCTTTTCTCTGGTAAACTTTGAACTCCTTGCCTACTGATGTATTTCCATCTACCTTTGACTGGAATTAATTTATGAGGAGGTTTCAAGACATTTATCCAATTCTTTTGGCTAACTCTCTTAACCCTGTTCAGAGATTGGCCTTTACGTCTGGTTGTTCTTGTTGCCCTTGGCCAGTTTCCCCAGTTACTTAAAGAAATAAATAAATGAAAAAATAAATAGATAAAATAATAATAATAATAATAATAATAATAATAATAATGCATAACTACCTTACGCTACAATAGTGTGCACACTGGAAACACTGCCCACTTCCCCTATGGCCTTCATCCTAGTCTGTCATGAACAACTGGTGTTTCTGCCTGACTCCTGCTATGTTTGCTAATTTTCACAATGGCTTCAAAAGCTACATGCAGTTTCCCTCTGATAATTCGGATTTTCTGAGATCTCACGTCAGTGTTTCTTCTAATTAGTTTTGTTTACTCTACAATAAACCTTGGCCATAACAAACACATATGAGGGAAGAATGGGTTGCCTAAGATGAAAAGCTATATACAAAAGTTGTTAATTAGCATATATTCAACAAAACCACTACAAAAGCATTATTTTCATTGTTATTTTGTCATGTGCATCTTCTTGCTCTTCCCAACTTCCCATTCCCAATTGCTTATTATATTCACAGCAGTTAATAATAGTTGTTTCTGTCTTATACAGTACTGGCATCATTCAAATTTTCCCAGGTGTCTGTTTGTGTAGAAGAGTGTTTGTGTGTCTGTGAAAGTGTGTATTTACCTACTTGTGCTTTATAGGACAAGAGCTATGCTCATGCTATCCCATCTCGATATCTCTTAATATCTAACCTAGCCTTGAATTCTTGTATACTTACTACTTTTTTATGTGGATTGTTCCATACATTTATAATTCTATATAGAAAAATATGTATTACTGTATACTTTTTAAGTCTTCTGCAAGCATTCTTTTTTCATATTTTTCTATGTTCTGTAGCATCTGGTGTATCCCAAACCATTATATAATTTTCATATACTTTATACAGAATTGCACATTGCAATCAAGACTCCCCTCTCTTTTTTTTTTTCTTATTTCTAATCTTGCTAATCTCTCTTATTATGACAAGTTGAACCATCTGTACGCCTACTCTCTTAACACTTTAATTTCCTTACATCCTCTTTCTTATGGGGCGACCACAATGGAGCTGCATATTCCAATGAAATGCATTGACTGATGATATTTCATATGCATTGAACATTCCTAGCTTTAAAGATAGATATGACAAATTAGCTTCAAAAGAGGGTACATTTTGATCTTGACTATTTCCTGTGAAGAAAAAGAAAAAAATACCCAATAACTCAAGAGGTAAAAACTAAGATAAAGGATCAGTATTCACTGTAGTATTTTGTTAATGTTTATGAATTTATCAGAACATAAATTATTTCATTTCTCTGCTTAAGTGTATTCATGTACAATATCCCCACAAGCTTCACAGTAATATCTAGGTTATGTGATCCTTGAGTTTTATACTTAGTCATAAATTCTTACCATCCATCCATCCATCCATGTAGATAAGTCACTTATAAAAGAAAACACTAATCACACTGTCATGTATGAAAAGCAATGGGGCCATATGATGTATCAGGCTGGGTGGTAAAAGAATGTAAAGAGCAACTGTTGGATCCAGTTTGGGAAATAATTACAAGTTGACTAAATGAAGGGAAAGTTCCACTAGAATGGAAGAGAGCAAATGTAATACCGATATTGAAAGTAGGAAAGGCAACTGAGCCATTAAATTACAGACCAGTGTCACTTACAAGTGTTATGGGGAAGTTGTGTGAAATAGTTATGAAAGAAAAATGGGTTAAACATCTGGAAGAAGAATAAGTTATATCGAATAGACAATTTGGGTTCAGGACAGGACAGTCATGTGTGTCAAACTTATAAGTTTCTACTCAAGAGTAATAGAAGGACTAGAAAGCAAAGATGAATGGGTGGATACAGTATACCTGGACATAAAAAAGGCTTTTGATAAAGTCCCTCATGGAAGACTACTTTGGAAACTAGAGAACATAAGAGGACTGCAAGGAAGTTTGTTAGAATGGACAAGAGATTATTTGAAGGACAGGGAGATGAAAACTGTGATCTTCGGGTAAAGTAACAAGTGGAGTGCCACAAGGGTCAGTGTTAGACCCCATTATGTTCCAAATTTATGTAAACGACATTCACAATGGGGTAAACAGTTATATAGATTTATTTGTTGATGATGCAAAGCTGCTAAGAGTAATCAAAATCTGGGAGGACTATTTGCTCTTACAGGAAGATATAAAACAAAATCTATGAGTGGAGTAAGAAGTGGAAATTGGAGTTCATTGCTAAGAAATGTTACATAATGGAACTAGGAAAGAACAAAAGAAGACTGGTATAGAACTATCTGATGGGAGAGGAACAAATAATGAAGACTAAAGAGGAAAAAGATGCGGGAGTGATTAGACAGGAAAATCTGAACCCCCAAAAACACATAAGCAAGATATTTGGATTATCATATAAAATGTTGACTAATATAAGAGTGGCATTTCAATTCATGGACAAAGTATATGATGAAAAAAAATATCAAGCATGATATGTCCAAAGCTGGAATATGCAGCTGTGGTGTGGTCTCTAAGCTCAAAAAAAAAATATAAGAAGATTAGAATGGATGCAGAAGATTGCTACAAAGGTGGTGCTGGAACTAAAGGACCTAACATATGAAGAACGGCTGAAGGAAATGGGACTGTCAACCTTACAAGATAAAAGAGAACAAGGAGATCTAATAACAATGTACAAGATAGTCTATGGCATTGAAAAGATAGACAAGCAAGACCTGGTGCTGGTGACAGAAAAAGATAGAAGAACAAGAGGACATGTAAAGATGATTAGGATGAGGCAGTGTGTGAAGGATATTGGAAAATAGTAGTTTTTCACATAAAACTGTGGAAAAGTGGAATGCATTGAATAATGAAGTTGTTACAGCACATAATGTGCATAACTTTAAAGAAAAATTGGATAAATGGAGACATTTACCATTCTGTTGGAAGGAAGAGCCCTCAAGGACTGGAAACATGCTGATATTACTCATATTTATAAGGCTGGAAACAAAGAAGACCCACTTAATTATGGACTGATATCCCTGACAAGTGTAATAGCAAAAAATTTTTGAAAAGATCATCAAGAAAAGATGGGTGAAACACTTGGAAAACAACAAGGCTATAACAGAGAGACAATTTGGCTTCAGAGAGGGGAGGTCATGTGTAACCAACCTAATAAGCTTCTACTGAAGGGTAATTGACATAATTCAAGAGAGTAATGGATGAGCAGATTGCATTTATCTAGACCTCAAGAAACCATTTAATAAGGTACCACACAAAAGACTAATATGGAAACTTGAAAATATAGGGGGACTAGGAAGATCTATATTAAAATAGATGACTGACTTCTTGACAGGTAGAGAAAGTAAGATAGTTGTCAGAAGAAGTAAATCGGAGTGGAGAGTTGTAAAAAGTGGAGTGATCAGTTTTGGTGCCAGTAATGTTCTCAATCTATGTAAATGACATGGCAGAGGGCATAACAATTTGTATGTGTCTATTTGCCAACGATGCTAAATTCATGAGGAAAATAACATGTGAAGAGGACTGCAATGCCATGAACCAACCAAGACCTAACTAAAATACATGAATGCTCATCAAGATGGAACATGGAGTTTAATGCCAAGAAACGCAGTGTCATGGCATTTGGTACAAGTGCGAGAAAAACAGAAGGAAAGTACTATTAGGGTATAGAGAAACTTAACATACGAACAGAGGAAAAAGATCTGGTAGTAACTGTCTCAAATAATCTGACATTTAGCAAGCACATAAACAAGATCACTGGAGGAACATATAATCCAGTGAGAAACATCAAGATGGCCTTCAACCACACAGATGAAAAGATGACTTGGTGGTCACCAAGTCTAAAGAAAGATATTAGGAAATTGGAAAAGATTCAAAGAGCTGATACAAAAATTCCTACAAGTCTAAAAGGATATAGTTATAGAATTTGAAAAAAATTGGGCCTGACGAGACTAGAAAAAAGGAGGGAAAGAGGTGATCTGAAAGCACTAGATAGAATATTTAGAAGGTTTGGGAAAGGTGGACAGGGATGACCTCGTAGTACCTGAAAATAGTGGCACTAGAGGGCATTAAAAGAAATTGAAAAGTAGTGTTTGCAGAAGAGACATCAAGAAGCACAGTTTTCCTCATATAAGTATAATAGCTTGGAATGAGCTTACTAACAAGACTGTGTGTACCAAGACAATCCACAAATTTCAGGAAAAGATGGAATGGCTCTGTGCTACCACAACACTGCATCCTACAAGATGTGGGAAGAAAGCACACACTCACAGTTTTAGATACTGTGGTGCTGCATTATCACAGTGCCATTGTTGGATGCAAAGATGAAATACACACAGTTTAAGGCTATGTGGCCAGAATAACTAATTGTATTTCCAGTATTATCAGTATCCTGATTTTTTTTAATTCTAGAGTTTAGAGTAATCCCTTTGTAAGAAAGTAAATGGAAAATTTTAGAGAGCACTGTATACATACATATATTCTTTTGTTCCGAGAACTTTTAACATTCAGAAATTTATTTTCTGTTTATTAAAATATAAAGAGAATCTTTCAGAGAGGAAGAAAATGTAGTGTTCCAAATTGTTCTCTTACTATCTCCTAATTTTAAGGAAATTATAAAGAAATATATTTAATATTTCAAGGAGAATTGTGATTTGAAATTAAGTGAGGCATTTTCTATATTGTATTTTTTTTTTGCCATTTAATTTTATTCATAAATTTAACTAATTAGCAAACTAATGAACCTTTAACATGTAGAAGTTTATCCTTTTACGCTATCAGAGGAAGCCATCAGCTCATGAGCGGGCATTGGCAATGCTGTCATCGGGTGAGTGGTCATCAGGAAAGCGTTGGGCAGATGATGCACCAAAAGAACATGTTGAAGCTGATTCTGTCTCCATTATCAACACTGGTTCTTGTGGTGCTAATGTTCACGGTCTAGAAGATGAGTTTTTGGGTGAGTTGAATATTTAATTGTTTTCTTCATCAAAGTAACTCAAAGATAAAGTCTATAACATTGTTTTTCTCTTTTCACAATTGACAATTTCAGAGACATGCAGATGATATGCAAAATTTATGAATAGAAGGGAAAAGACTGGCCAAAAGATGTTTTCTTTTCTTAGATTTTTCTTGATATTATCAATATGGAGCTATTTTGATATGAATTGTTCAGTTGCTTGTGAAATGTCATATTTAATGGTGTTTAATCCTTTCCATGTGATAAGCAACATTTTTCAACAAAAACAATGTATGAAATCTTTATAGCCATCTACTAGAATGAAAAGTATTATTAAGGAGGGTTCACATGTGTCAATTTGTGACTGAAGTTGCAAATTGCAAATTGATGCTTTGACAAAGGTACCATTTTATTTACTTATTTATTTATTTATTGTTATTTATTCATTTCATTTATTTATTATATTATTTCATTACTATTTTTTTATTGTGCATTTACCTAGTTTACCTCGTGGTTTGTAGGAGGGGATTAATCTCATAATGACCTGTCTCTATATCCATTATCCAGTTTCTTCTTAAAAGCATGGACAGTTTTGGTATTCACAATTTCCTCATGAAGTTCATTCCATTTGTTCACACTTCTATGAGAAATATACTAAGATAATTAGTCTTTTCTGCAATTTTCTTTTTTCAACTTTGGTGTGTTGCCTTATACTCAATGTGTCTAAAGTAAAATAATAATCTCTGTCCATGTTTCACATTCTCCTTACTATTTACCATCCTATAAACATACATTAAATCTCCTCTGTCCCTGTTCTCTTTGTGTGTGTGTGTGTGTGTGTGTGTGTGTGTGTGTGTGTGTGTGTGTGTGTGTGTGCAAAAATGAGTACACTCAATCGTATTTTGTTATTACATTTTCAGAGGTTCGTAATGCAGCCCTTGATGCAATATGCTCCTTGGCCCTGAATAATGCACAGTTTGCCAATCAGTCACTGGACTTTCTGGTTGATATGTTTAATGATGAGATTGAAGAAGTTCGTCTCAAAGCTATCCAGGTAATAAACAGCTTCTTTTGTCATATCTTAGAAAAATTAGTTCGTAATCACCATCATAAGGCTGTGATGTTCATTTTTATAATTGTGCCGGTTACATTTGTGCCACCTCTGTGAGAATTGAACTTGGATGTTCTTGTTAATGTAGATTGATTCAAATATTTTAAAGAGGGTATCCTCTTATCTGTACTTACTGGTGATGATTGCTTGATCTGGGACTAATGATTTTTGTTGTATTTTTGTAAAAATGTCTGCTGAAATTTAAGTTGGGGTGAATTTAAATCATAAATAAAACAGTGTGAGCATGAATGTAATGTCTTCCCCTGATTATGAATAATTATCAAGTAAATGTATAAGATACAAAAATAATTTTTAGCTCAGTTTTAGCCTGTTTAAATTTTTTTTTCCACATGAATTTATCTTATCTTTAATGTGTGTCTCTTCTATCAGAGTTCCTATGATTCCCACATTCACGAGACAACTGTCAGTTAGCCTTTATTGAGAAGGCATGTGAAGAATCTTCAAAACTCTGGAAAAGGATAACTGAATCAAAAGGATATGTAACTGCTAAGATGCTGTAGAACACATGGCATTAAATTAAATATCACCTAGATATGTTTCAAGGAACAAAAGGGCACATGTTGAAGCTCATGTATTAATGAAAAAATTATCTATGAAAGAAAAGCTGGATATAAGTTGAAACAGAACCCAAAAATTTTTTGTATAATATATACGTTTTGTTTAATAAAGGATCATGATCAGAGAATGACATTATGCTCATGTGGTACATTATTTGTATCATGTCAGTATTAATGAGACAATCAGTTGACATGGGAAGTGTGATGTCATGAACCAAACACAGATAGAGGAGACAAAATACTTGAGAGATCACTGTAAAGTTATCATCTTACATGGTAACATCTTAGCCAACTCCTGGAAACAACCTGATAAGTGTTCAATTATTAGTACAACTGCATAGCCAGATTGAACTTTAAATGCACTGCACCCGAGCAGAAGATCACAAAGGTGATCACACAACATTCTACAATTCTTGAAGTTGATCCAGCCTGTATTCCACTGCTCAGATAAGTTGTGGCCACACTAGGCAAGGTTGTAATTTGGAAAATATATTATGCAGAAGAAAATTCAGGTATACAGTGTATTTATTATGATTTCCATAGGTGAAATGCTGCTATCAAGATATTTCGTGATATGGCTAGCTTTTGGTATCGTTTGAAGTTTCTTTGAATCAGGGAATTTAATATTACAATTCTTATTTTATCAATTACCTGAAAATTTATCTATTGTTTAGCAAATTTGTGTCAGGTTTAGTCACGCTGCATATCAAATGGTCAATAAATGAAGCTACTAAGAGATACAATGTGTAATGTTTTGCATACCATAGCATGGTTAAATATAATTGAAAACTTTTATTGTGCATCATTTAGAGAACAGAATGAGGACCACCAAGTGTAAACAAATTATAATATGAACTATAATGCTAATCTCTTTATATATTTCAGGGTTTTCCTTTTTGTTTAAACCTCTTATTATAATAATAAAAAGAATTATACTATTAAGTTTTACGTTGTCTAAGTTGGACCTGTCATTATATATATATATATATATATATATATATATATATATATATATATATATATATATATATATATATATATGCATTCAGTTACTTAAAATAAACACATGAAGATTGACTATTAATGAGTTATATGCCATAGGTACTCCAGCAGATAGCTGGTCACATTATCTTGCGAGCTGACCAGCTAGAGGAGATCCTACACGCCCTCAAGGATGCATCATTGGATATACGTGAATCTCTGCACACCTTTCTTGGCACTACTGTGCTTTCCACTATCTCCTCTGTCAAGATTTGTGTTTCCAGCCTCCTAGATAATCTCCGCAGATACCCTCAGGTTAGTGGTGCTGCTATTTTATTGTCATGAATCTATAAGAAGAGAACAAAATTCCAAAAATAAAGCTGGTAAAAAAAAAGCTTAAAAACAATATTTTGAAATGAATGACAGTCACTAATTGTGTGAGTATGTATATTAGCTTTTGTCTGGAAAATTTGGGATGTGATAGCCTCGGGGTTTTTTAATTTTCTGAATTTTTGGGAAATTTTTTTCCTTTAAAAGTACTGACAGTATAAATCAAATACTTTCCATTTAGCATTATGAGTCAATGTATACAATATTTGTGGCATGTTTATCACTAATTTAACCTCTTCTTTACTATTGTACTACACGAACAGGCTTGAAATTTTACTCTACCTTGTTGCCATTTCCCATGAGCTTACCAGGTTGTCAGGAAATCATCGCTTTATCACACACACACACACACACACACACACACACACACACACACACACACACACACACACACACTTCAATACTAATGATGTTCAGTGTAGAAGAGGGGAACAGTCGAGTGTTATGAAAGAAGAGAAGATAAATATCTGGAAAGTTGTATTAATTGATAGATGGAGGAATTGAGTTTTTGAGGCAATGAATATTATTAAATTTGCTCTACCTCAATCAAAAGTGTTAGAGATACCTGAAGTCAGGTATTCTGTGGCTTCCTTGCATGAGCTGTTTACTTCCTGAAGGGTTGGACATCTATGAAAAGATGTGGAACAGTGCGTGATATTATCATCGTAGAAGTGGACAAGACAGAAACTTTGGTTTAGAAAATTAATAATAGCAAGAGAGTGGGTAACAGGACAAAATCCCGAGGAACAGCACTAGTAATAGATCTAGCTCATTGACTATCTATGACAGCAGCAATAGGAAACTTGATATGAAGTTACAGAAAGATAGAAGGCATGGGAGGATAGTTTAGAAATCAAAGCTTTGTGCTTTTTGCAAGCATATCTTCTAGTAATTTTGCCATCTTTGTTAATTTTATTGTATGTTACTTCTAAAACACCCTCAAAGGGTTACCAAAATCATCCTTTCTTCCATTCAATGACCACTTATAATACACTAGAAAGTAAGTTATGGTTTCTAATTAGTTTGCAGTGTTAAGAAATATGGGTATCATGTATTCTTAAAATCATTTGTTCAGAGATAAGCATTACCACCAGATTCTCCCTGCAGGATCGTCGTAGTATCCATCGATGCCTACGACATGTTGGACAAAATCACCCTATCCATGTGCAAGCCCTTGTCTCTCAGTTGTTGGCTGTGCATCCCTATTTTGATGGTGTTGAGCCCAGTGTTCAAGATGGAGAATATATTTGCAAGGTAAGGATTAATTTAACAATGAAAATTATCAAAAGAAAATATGAAAATAATCAAAAGAAAATATGATCAGTACAGACTTGTGGGAAGAGTGAAGGAGGAGGTTGGAAGGACTGAGAAAGTAGCAAGATTGAATATAAGCAGCAAGGATGAGGATTGAGCAAAGAATTAGAGGGAGAGAGGAAGTACACTCATATCTCAGTACTGTAGACTAAAAGGATGAAACATTGGTCTGATTAAGTCAAATGTCCACAGGTACCAACATTAAGGTTAGGTTACATTAATAGCAGCTAATATCAACAATTATCTTACAAAAGACAGAAGAATAAATGAGACCCCACCCGCGAGAGGAGGATAACCCTCAAAGTTGCTGGTTTTGAGTTACAGGTGGGAACTCGTTGATAAGGGGTGTAGAATTCTTGTGGAAGTGTTGGCATCACAATATTCGACCTTCCTGATGGCAAAATTTAGGCTTAAAGTTGGGAACTTTAAGCCTAAAAAAGCCTTTAAAAATTTGGCCAGACTAAGTATCTGAAATCCCTGCAAGAGAGGGACAAGCCTCACACGTTGGTGGAGGTGCCGAACTAATCAGTGCAGAGGATTTTGCCGTGGCCCACAGCCAGCCAATCACAGGTGCCGCTCTTCCGCTCACTACCTCCTACGCCACCTTCACACAAACAGACCAACTGATGACATCCTGGAGTGGGAGAACCAAAAATAAAGTATCACAGAAATTCCATCACTGTGACCACCAACCTTGTGTGTGGGTGGAGGGATGGAAATAAATCCCCAACAATCAATCCTCTTTATTCGGTTGGATGGGGATTTATTTGGTTGGTAAATCCGAGAAGGGCATTTTATCTGCAACAAAAAGGAGTTCCTAATGATGAACTTAACTGTCTCAAGCCAGTATAAAGGATGAGAATCAACCATAGAATGCTTACAATCAGTAATACAATAAAAGGAATAATATTTTATTAGGTATTTGGGGTAGGGTGGGAAACAAAATGTACTAGTGGGGCCATAAAAATGATTATGTAATAAAAATCATATAGTGAGAAAAAGCTAGACCAGACCTTTCATTTCATATAAAATAGTTATACATTGTGGCCGTTTTCATTACCGTGAGAATTGAAAAACTTTGAACGCGATCTTCTTGAAAGTAGAGTCATGAGGGTTATCCCCTTCTCGCGGGTGGGGCCTCTAATACTGTAATATACTTTTAATGAACCACACTATCCAATCTGACTGTGTGAAATACCTGTACATAGCATATTTGACAAGTTTAAATTTTGCCTTTATAATATCTGAAAATTTGTGTTTTTAGATATACCCACACACCCACTTCACAGATGCACCACTTTCCAGATTTTTTATCAAGCTTCTGTGCTACTGTTAAATTCACTTCCTATGTTTTATTTTTTCAAAGTTATAGGCAAATTGAGATACAACCTTTATCATGGAACAAATTAAACTAGTATCTCAAGGTATCACACACACACACACACACACACACACACACACACACACACACACACACACACACACACACACACACACACACACACACACACACACAGGATCAGAAATTTTTTAAATGCAATGAGGGACACAAGAAAAAAAGAAAGAACCACGCCAAGTCAAATTTTAAAGGGTTAGGAAGCTACTATGGTAGTATTAAACATATAACATAACATAAATAATAGGATAACAAAGGGCCACCAGGGCCCATCTAGGTTATCCTGTATCAGTCGCACAGCGACCTCGTCATCAGTACTTAAAGATACACTTACAAGTACTATACAATACATTATATACTAATTCTAAATATTTGGCCCATTAACAGGGCTAAGTCCTGCAGTGAATTCCTCTACAATCTGTGATCCCCATACATGGGGATCATGTCTTGTTTAACTATAGTAAATTTCTTATAAAAACTATCATGCAGTGCTATACATAATTATAAATCTAATAAATTTAAGTGCTTATCTAATCTGTTTTTAAACATTGTCAAACTAGTGCTATTTACAACCCTCTCTGGCAATGCATTCCAGAAGTCTACCACCCTATGACTAAAGAAATATTTTCTTATATCTAACCTGCAGCCTTGCTTTCTAATCTTCCTGCCATGATTTCTAGTCCTACTTCCCTCCTCTAAGGTAAAGAAAGATCTCACATCTATGTAGTTTGTATCTGAGAACATTTTAAATAACTCTATCATATCCCTCTTATACATCTCCTCTCAAATGAAAACATGTTTAATTCCTTTAATCTATCTCTATACTCCAGGCGCTTTAATGCTGGTATCATCCTAGTTGCTCTTCTCTGAACTGCTTCTAACATGTTGATATCCTGCCTATAATGGGGTGACCAGGCCTGTATGCAATACTCTAAATGGGGCCTAACATAGGAATTATATAAGCTACGCACCACTTCCTTACTTTTATAACTAACATTTCTATTTATAAAACCCAGGATCCTATTTGCCCTATTTCTTGCTTCTAAACATTGCTTTGAAAATTTCATAGTCCTGTCTATCACTACTCCTAAATCCTTTCCTCCTCTACTGCCTCTAGCCAACATCCCTCCATCTCATAGCTAAAGTTTGTGTTGTCTTTACCTAAATGCATAACCTGACACTTTTTAGAATTAAACTCCATCTGCCACCTGTCTGCCCATGCTATCAGCCTGTCCAGGTCTCGTTGTATTCTGTAATTGTCCTTTTCACCCTGTACTGCACATGCTATCTTAGTATCATCTGCAAACTTTGATACTTTGCTACTAATTCCTATATCTAAATCGTTAATGTACACCAAGAAAAGAAGAGGTCCTAGCACTGATCCTTGGGGTACCCCACTAACCACTTCCTTCCACTCAGACATTGCCCCATTTAATACTACTCTCTGTTTGCTATCAGAAAGCCATTCACTAATCCAATCAACTAACCTATGCAAGGCAAGATAATTCAAGGGAAATATGATATATTCTTGGACAAGTATAATGAGGGAGTTAAGAGATATGTTCCCTGAATACAGAGTAAAATAGTAAAAGAGAGCAAACACATGTGGTATAATGATATATGTGCAAAAGCTAAAAAGTAAGGATGCAGCTTGGAAAAAAATTAAGGAAGCAACAGAATGAAGCAAATAGGAAGCAGTATAAAGAGGCATGGAATGAATACATTAAGATAAGAAGAAAAGGAGGAGGAGAGAAATTTTGAAGAAGATGTAGTGAAAAGATGTGAAAAGGAAGCCAAGCTTTTTTATAAGTATATAAATATAAAAATGACAACCCATCACTAAGTTAATTAAGGGAAATAGGACATATGAAACAACAGAAAAAATTAGTGAACTTATGCTTGAGAGCTTTAAATCACTATTTCATGAAGAGAGAGATTTCATAGAACCAAACGACCAAGTAACTTAAGAAGGATTAAAAAACATTGTGGTCCATAAGCAAAAAATCGATAAACTGCTAGAAGGGGATAGACGTGAGGAAAGCAACGGGGCCAGATGGAGAATTAGGATGGACACTAAGGGAATGTAGAGAACAACTGATGGAACCAATCTGGGATGTGATCAACAGCTCTCTGATAGAAGGGAAGGTACCAAGGAAATGGGAAAGAGCAAATATAGTCCCAATAAACAAAGGAGGGAAAAAGGCTGAGCTCCTAAATTATAGACCAGTGTCACTGACTAGTGTTGTGGGAAAGATCTGTGAAATTATAATTAAAGAAAAATAGTTAGAATATCTGGAGGAAAATTAAATAATAAAAAAAAACTCATTATTCAGTTTCAGAAAAGGAAGATCATGTAAAACAAATTTACTAAGCTTTTATAGAAGAGTAATAGATGAAGTACAAGAGAGAGATGGATGGGTTGACACTGTATTTTGACATTAAAAGGGCCTTTGATAGAGCACCACATAGACAACTCCTAAGGAAAATGGAACACATCGGTGGAATAAAGGGAAATATCTTAGAATGTGACAAACTACTTAACAGATAGAGAAATGAGGACAATGATAAGACGCCCCATCTAGTTGGAGCATAGTCACTAGTGGCTTACCACAGGGTTCAGTACTGGCTTCAGTTATGTTCCAAGTATATATTAATGATATGCAAGAGGGAGGGCCTGAGTAGTTACATAAATTTGATTGTGGATGATGTAAAACTTTTGAGAGTAGTAAGGAACATCGAGGACTGTAGGGAATTCCAGAAAGATATTAACAAGATCTAGAAGTGGAGCCAAGAGTGGAAATTAGAATTTAATACCAACAAATGCCATGTAATGGTAATGGGTAAAAGGTATAGAAGACCTATGTGGAAATACAAAATGGGAGAAGATATTATAATGAAAAGTAGTGAAGAAAAAAAGACCTGGAAGTCATTATACAAGACACTCTGACTCTAGAAAGACATAAATGGGTTATTTACTGGGATTGCCTCGTATAGGCCTGGCGGCCTCTTGCAGCTTTCCTCTTTTATGTTCTTATTTGCTTCAACATACATGATTACAGATGGCATTTCATTACATGATTACATTGACAAATGGATAATGAAAAAAAATCATAACCACTATAAAACCTAGACTAGAATATGCAGCAATGGTGTCATCATGATACAGGCAGAAAGACATCAAGAGAATAGAAAGAATCCAGAGGACCGCTACAAAGATAGTGCCAGAAATAAAGAATCTTCACTATGAAGAAAGACTGAAGGAAATGGAACTACCATCTTTGAAGGAAAGATGGGAAAGAGATCTAATAACGATGTATAAGTTAGTAAACCATATGGAAAAGATTGATAGACAAGACCTGGTATCACTGACAGAGGATGGAGGTAGGCAAACAAGAGGACACTCCAAGAAGATCAAGGAAAGTCAGGGTTTGAGAAACATTAAAAAGTTTAGCTTTCCACATAGGATGGTGGATATTTGGAAAGGATTGAGTGAAGAGATTGTAGCAGCAGAAAGTGTGCACAAATTTAGGGAAAAGTTGGATGAATTATAGATATGGAGGCAGGTCACTATGAGCCCCACTGGATCCCTGTTATATACAACTAGGTAAATAAACACACACACACACACACACACACACACACACACACACACATGGATACAAAAGATTGCTATAAAGATGGTGCCAGAACTAAAGGACCTAACATATGAAGAACGGCTGAAGAAATTGGACTACCAACCTTACAAGATAAAAGAGAACAAAGAGACCTAATAACAATGTACAAGATAGTCAGTGGCATTGAAAAGATAGACAAGGAATACCTGGTGCTGGTGACAAGATAAGAGGACATGTAAAGATCAGGATGAGGCAGTGTGAAAGATATTGGAAAATATAGTTTTCCACATAGAATGGTGGAGAAGTGGAATGCATTGAATAATGAAGTTGTTACAGCACATAATGCACATAATTTTAAGGAAAAATTAGATAAATGGAGACATGTAGACAGGACACTATGAGTCCCGCTCGACCCTGTACAGTACAACTAGGTAAATACGACTAGGTAATACACACACACACGCACACACAGCTTGGTGGTAACATCCTTGACGAAAGGTTTGGTGCTTAAGGATTGAAAAAGAGCAAATATCACACTGATATTTAAAGTTGGTAAAGAAAATCCTTTAAACTATAGACCAGTGTCATTAACCAGTGTTGTGGGGAAGTTGTGCAAGAGAGTGGTTAAGGAGAGATGGATGGAGCACTTGGAGAGAAAAATATAATAACAAACTGTTAGTTTGTTTTAGAAAAGGTAGGTCATGCTCCACAAATTTGCTATCATTTTAATCAAGAGTGATTGACATCATTCAAGAAAGAGATGGATGGGTGGACAAGGTATATCTTGACACTCCAAGAAGATCATGTAAAGTCAGTGTTCGAGGAACTTTAAAAAGTGGTTTTCCACACAGGACGGTAGATGTCTGGAATCGCTTGAGTGAAAAGATTGTAGCAGCAGAAAGTATGCAAAAATTTAAGGAAAAGTTGGATTAAAGTAGATATGGACACAAGTCACTATGAGCCCTGCTTGAATACTGTAATATACAACTATGTGAATACAACTAGGTAAATACACACACACAGTATAGTTATGATTGTGTGTGTGTATGTACAGTAAACCATTCAAGTCAGATAACAATATGCCAGACATCAGATAAGTCAGACAATTTCTGGATTTTTTTGTTTATTTATTTATTTAGTTTTATTTATTCATTCATTTATTTTGTTTTATTTGTTTATTTATTTATTTACATTTTTTTTATTTATTTATTTATTTTATTCTATGTTATTACTTAATAGCATGAGACCTTTTTTCTCTATAAAATAGATTAAAAAATCAAATCACCCTGGCTCTTATATGTGAATGTGAGGCCTCCCATAGATTTAATTTTGAAATTTTCTTCAACTGTACACCTCAAGATTTACACCACCATATTATAAATAAGAGTGCTATATCATGATTTTCAACCATAATATGATGAAAGGAAGTGTTGAAAATGATAATATGGCACTGTTGTTGACATTTTGGCAGTTGGACTGTGTTCTTTACCTCACATCTGTGATAAGGCTTGTTCACCAGGTTAGTCAATGTCAGTGAAAGGAGAAGGGTGAAGCTGATGTACAGTTACATTGGAATCACCAATAATGGAGATTTTAGCTAAAGGAAAAATTAAACAGAATGTGGTACATTTGGAAATCAAATAGTCAAAGAATTTTTTTTTATCATCAGAGGAATTATGAGAGAATTAAGTGTTTTAGAATTTTAGATAAATATAACTGCAAAGTGACTAAAAAGTTATCAAAGCCACATTGTAGATAATTAAGAACATTCAAGGGAACAGGGACAACAGCAAGTACTGTTATTACATGCACAGGCACAACAATCAACTGTGGCACAAAAATAAAGATTGATAGAATAGGAAGAAACAAAGCTGCAGTATCAGGGCTACTGACTACTGTCATTAGCCTCAGACACCTAATCTTTCAAAAGAAACGAGGTTCAGAAGAGGGGAGATAGTGAAGGTGAAAGTTAGATCTTAGACTATGAATATTGCATAAATTAGGATAAAAGTAGCAGATATTATAGATCGTATCAAGGTTGTTAGGTGAAGAACTGGAGAGGTAAGTGTAAGTCTAATGAGACCACTAATAGATGGACATTAAAAGATACTGTTAGATACAAGCTAGAAATGTTTATAGATGAAAGAGAGAGAAATACAGTATAGGTCAGAATGGAGAGTAAAAGTGAATGCTTCAATTAAACATGACTTCAAGGACTTTTTAGGAGGTATGTCCACATCTAGTTTACTTTAGTGTAGCATTGTTAAACTACCTTGTGCTAATGGCAAGAGACCTGACCCTGTTTGCACAACTAATTACTTTTATTTTACAGCTGATCTTGGTTCTGAATGCAGCAGTTCAATGCCCTACCATCCTGCCTCTTTTGGAACAGCACACCATTCGTCACTATGCATACCTGCGAGACACCATACCTCAGCTGGTGCCAGTACTCAAGGTAAGAAAGTAGTTTCTGGAACATTACTAATGCCTAGTACATATCTGCTTTCAGGTTCACCTACGGTGAAATCAAAACTATTTTGTCTAAAAATTGTCTCCTTTAACTGATCTGTCTAACTGCATTCGTCCACCTTGAAGTCTTACTCCACAAGACTCTACTGCCAGTGGTTCCCAAACTGGGGGAAATTTGAAGCTACCAGTGGGGAAATAGTTACACTACCTACTAACTAAAAAAATCTCAAAAGTCAAATCAAGTCCTTTTATTTGTTACTAACCACTCTCTATGGCTATGCTTAGTTGTTACTAACAGCTCTCTATCCACTTTACTCTGTAACTATAAGTTTATCAGTATATTTGTATATTTGAAAAATAAATAAAGAAATAGTCTCTGTTTTTTTCTCTCATACACATGAAGGGGGAAATCTGGATGGTTGAACTGGGTGCAGAGGGAAATGACAAAAAAGTTTGGGAACCACTGCTTTACTCTCTCACACCCTTGGTGCAGTTTACTTCCCATTTTTAAAGAGTTAAAAAGTAGTACTTTTAATCTCATGCATTTTACTGTTAACTGGAATCACTCACCTGCTTCTGTATATCATCCTGCTCCTCCTGCCTCTGACATGAGCTCTTTTGAGACTGGGATGGATATATATATATATATATATATATATATATATATATATATATATATATATATATATATATATATATATATATATATATATAAGTAGAGATTCTCTGGTTTGTTAAGTCTTACACTAAGGCAGAAATATTTTTGTGCAAAATGACATCATTGTTGTAAGGAATCATGTAAAACACCTATATCTTCAGCTGTAATTTCTGTATTCATTCTCATCCATAGATAATTAGTATCTTCCCAGTGAACTAACAAATAAAAAAAAAATTACAGCTTGGTGAAGATCGGCAGCCATCAAGAGAAGTAGTGTCAACAAATACATTACGTTTTCTGAGGGAGTCAATGCAAAGAGTCAGCTCTATGGACCAATCATCAACCAAGATGCGTATGACCATCTATCAGACAGTTCATTCTGATTTGGTTAAGCTTGCTGATATTGATCCAGCTCTCTCTCCTGCTGCACATTTTGCTGCATTGTATAC
Organism: Portunus trituberculatus; assembly: GCF_017591435.1. Classification (NCBI taxonomy): domain Eukaryota; kingdom Metazoa; phylum Arthropoda; class Malacostraca; order Decapoda; family Portunidae; genus Portunus; species Portunus trituberculatus. The sequence goes on along the minus strand of NC_059302.1, from coordinate 4,583,596 downwards.
ACAGTGTATGCTTTTGTTCACAAAAATATTGTCTACAAGGAACTGGCTGACTCCATCATCATTATCACTGCAACAAAGTGGAGCCCTCAAGAGTAATGTAGATCAGCTGCTAAAACATACATTTCGACTACGTCATGCCTTTACAAATTTGAGTCCTGCAGAGGAAGCAAGCATCAGAAATCTCAGAGTTCGTACACTTGCACTGCAGTTAGTATATGTAGTTCATGGGTCAACAGGCTCAGCTCTTGGTCTGTGTGATAACTTCTTAGAGCACACAGAAGCTCTTCATAGATATCTCACAGATGAAAAGTTAAGTGCAGACTCCTTCTTGGAGGCAGTGTTTGCAGAACTCAGTCAGCTGGAAGAGCCACGTCCAGGAGCTGTTGCCCGCATCCTGCAGCCACTTCTCCTAACTTATCCTGTACCTGCACTGGGTCCTATCACCAATCCTGCCCAGGTTCACATGTGCTCAGCAGAGATTATTGAACCACAACCAGACAGTGAAACTATCCATAAGCTTAGTGCTGGATTAGTCGTGGGTGTACATCTTGATTCAGAAATATCTCACATTCCTGATCCATCAACATTGCGGATACGAGTGGCTTACCCTGACCATTCCACCCATCTCATTGTCCCTCCCAGAAACCATCTTCGTCTAGTGTCTCCTGGAACTTATCGTCTGCTTACAACGGTTTTAATTTCTGCACAAGTGTCGTGGTCTGAAGCTTGTCATGTGGGGTTGTCTTTAGTATTGGATCTAAGTGACCAAGAAGTTCTTTCTGCTCGAAGACATTCAGTTGCCAAAGCTGATGATTCTGCTACAATAATCCAGCTTGTCAAGCCAGTTAAAGTTTTGGTTTGGCCAAAATCTATCAGAAAAGGTATCTAAAACCATTACTTTGAAATATGTTTGCATAGGTTTTTTTTTCTTTTCAACAGGAACTATTATAGCAATTTTTTGTGTGAGACTTATTGCATATCATCATTGTTTAGTTCAGACAATTTTTGTCAGTTCCTGTCTTCATTGATTCTACTTTATCTTTTATACAATATAAATTTAACATTGAAAAAAAACATGTATATATAATATACAGTGGTACTTTGAGTTATGAGTTTAATGCATTCCTTAAGATAAGATAAAGAAGAAAAAATAAGGATTTTGAGAAAGAGTGATAAGAAAATGCCATTATGTCAGTAATAAGGTTGTCACTTTAATATTAATATAGAACTTTTTAAAGACAAATAGAAAAATAGGCAATATGAAAGAGAATAATATATGGTGACTTGCAGCTTTAATTTGTCCAAATGTTCAGATTTGTTCCTTTTTTCTCTTTATTAAATAATAATAATAATTATTATTAAGTTAATTATTATTATTATTAGCTATTATTATTATTATTATTATTAGTCATTAATATTATTATATTAGCTTATTTTGATTAGAGTAGTTTTTTATACATAACCTGAGCATTGAATCACTCTACTTAGGGCTCCTTTCTTAAACATTTCAGCGTCTCATCTTGACTACTTATAACAGGATCTTGTGGAAGTTCTGATTCCCCATGCTATTTTCCTGATCTTGGTAATAGTTTGAAAACCTAAGTTTTGCATCTTCAATGAGAAAAATAACTATAGGAGCCCAAATAGTCATCTCTGAAGTCTCTGAGAATAATCCTTATGAGCAATGGCATAGCTAATATTTTTTGCACCCACAGCAGACCACAGACTTCCAGTTTGCCACCTTTCCTAGAATTAATACAATATTGAAAAACACACATTAACCCTGTAAAGTTTATATATACTAATCAACTAATTAAAAAAAACTGAATAAAGAAGCCTCAACTTTGTGTATCAACAATATAGGACTAGGCCATACTATTAAAAGCTTGTGTATGTTGACGTAGAGTCTTTTGAAAGTAGTGGAGGTGCACTGCAGAATTGTTTCAGAGTGTGGGCGAGCCAGGGTAGACTAGACCAATGAGTGGTGGAGCCAGTGCATACCTTGTCTTCCTCTCTGCACCACACACGTGCACACACACACCGCGTAGTGTAGTGGTTAGCACTCTCAACTCACAATCGAGAGGGCCCAGATTCGAGTCCCGGGAAGCAGCGATGCATATGGGCAAGCCTCTTAATGTGTAGTCCCTGTTCACCTAGCAGTAAATAGGTACAGGATGTAACTTAAGGGGTTGTGACCTTGCTTTCCAGGTGTGTGGAGTGTGTTGTGGTCTCAGTCCTACCTGAAGATTGGTCTATGACCTCTGAGCTCACTCCGTAATGGGGAAGACTGACTGGGTGACCAGCAGGCGACCATGGTGAATTACACACACACACACACACACACACACACACACACACACACACACACACACACACACACACACACACACACACAGCCTCACCATCTATACAATGAAAGACAAAGCAATACACCCCACTCCCAAACACACACATGCACACACTGCATCATCTATATAATGAAAAATAGGGCGACACACACACACACACACACACACCATCATGTCTTATCCAATGAAAAACAGGTCAACACACACACACACACACACACACACACACACACAGTATCAACATCTATACAACAAAAGACAAGGCAACACACACACACACACACTATATGATGGTGGAGAAGCCTGATATAGTGTGTTTGACTGAGACAAAATTACATGAAAAAACAAAGGTAAATTTGGATAATAAATATAATATATGGAGAAAGGATAGAGAGGGTAAAGGTGGAGGAGGAGTTATGATTATGACGAAGAAGGAGATGAATGTGGATAAGGTTTGGTATGGGAAGAACAATGCAGAAGTGATAAGCATAAGGTTAAAAAGTGATGGAAAAGAATTAATAATCATGGTGACCTATGTACCTCCTAAAACAAATTCATGGACATTAAGGGAATACGACAATATGATCAAGGATACTTTGCAGAGTTTGGAAAGTGTATTAACTGAAAAAAGAAAGGTGATACTAGTAGGAGATTTTAATTGTAAAGAAGTGGATTGGGAAAATCTAGTAAGTGGTGTTGGAGAGGAAGCATGGGGAGAGAGAGATTCCTTAATCTAATGATGGAAAATATGATGGAACAGAGGGTGAAAATACTAGGTATAGAGGAGACTGGATTTGGTGTTAATACGAGAAGTGTACCTATGTAGGGATATACAATATAAATGTCCATTGGGGAAGAGTGATCTTGTGGTTATGGAAATGCAGATGGCAATAACACAGCGAAGGAGAGATGAGACATACAGGAGTGGTAGATTGAATTATAGAAAGATGGACACAGAAAATTTGAAAAACTATTTCAGAACATTAGATTGGGAGGAGATGTTACAAAGCAGAGAAGTGCAAAAAAAATATGAGATTTTTATGAAATATTATAAAGAAGGAGTTATGAAATTTGTACCAAAGTATAAACCGAGAGAGGAAGGAAGAAAGGATTGGTTTAATGCAACTTGTGTTAAGGCTAAAGAAAAGAGAGATGTGGCTTGGAAAAGATGGAAAAGAGCAGGAATATACTAAATAAGGAGAATTATAGTGGCAAGAAATGAGTATGTGAGGGTAAGGAGGAGGAAGAAAGAAAATTTGAAAAGATATTGTAGACAAGAGTAAGGAACATCCAAAATTGTTTTACAGGTTCATAAATGGTAAACTTAAAAGAGAGAGTCCATTGAAAGATTAAAAGGAGAGCAAGGGATAGTAGATGACCCTAAGAATATAGCGGAATTGCTAAATAATAGGTTTCAACAAGTATTTACTAAAGAAACAATGTTTGTAAAGCCTCAGAATGTAGAAGGAAATGTGCACATGGATGACATTAAGATACCTAAAAGGAGTTATATAAAATGTTGGAGGAACTTAAAGATGATAAAGCGATGGGACCAGATGAAGTTTCAGGAAAATTATTGAAGGAATGTAGAGAAGAATTGATTGATCCATTATATGATATTATAAGGTGCTCATTAGAAACAGGGAAGTACCAGTAGAGTGGAAAAGAGCTGAAGTGGTGCCCATTTATAAGGGAGGCAGTAAGGAAGAGCCTCTTAACTATAGACCTGTGTCTCTAACAAGTGTGGTCGGTAAGATTTGTGAGAGGGTGATAAAGAAATATTGGATACGGTTCCTGGAGGATCATAAGTTATTATCGGATCATCAATTTGGCTTTAGGAAAGGGAGGTCATGTGTAACAAATCTACTGAGCTTTTATTCAAGAGTGGTTGACAAAATACAAGAGAGAGAGGATGGATGGACTGTGTATATTTGGATTTAAAAAAGCTTTTGACAAGGTACCTCACATGAGACTGCTATGGAAATTAGAGATTTATGGAGGACTGAAGGAAAAGTGTTAAAGTGGATGGAAAACTACTTGAGATGGAGGGAGATGAGAACGGTAATAAGGGATGCAAAGTCGGACTGGTTGGTGGTGGAGAGTGGAGTCCCACAAGGTTCAGTGCTGGCACCAATACTTTTCCTTGTCTATATTAATGATATGCCAGAGGAGTAAACAGTTATATTAATTTGTTTGCGGATGATGCGAAGTTGTGTAGGTGTGTGAAGAGTGAAGAAGATTGTGAAATTTTACAGGCAGATCTGGATAAGATTTGGGAGTGGAGCAAGAGGTGGGAGATGGAATTTAATCTGAGCAAAAGTCATGTAATGGAGATGGGGAAGAGTGGAAGACGGCCAAGAGGGTCATATAAGATGGGTGAAGGAGTAGTGTTGAAAAAGGTGGAAAAGGAAAAGGATTTGGGAGTGATAATACAAGACCATGGGCAGTTTGAGGCTCATATTGACAAGATGTTTGGAGAAACATATAATTTGATTAGAAATATTGGATTAGCCTTTCATTATATGGATAAAGATATGATGAAGAAATTAATTAGTACGGTAATTAGACCAAGATTGGAATATGCTGGCGTGGTTTGGTCCCCTTATAAAAAGAAGCATATAAGGAAGTTGGAGAGATTGCAGAGAATGGCAACAAAAATGGTACCGGAATTGACAGAAATGACCTATGAGGAGAGATTAAAAGAAATGAATTTGCTTACCTTGGAACAAAGAAGAGAAAGAGGAGATTTAATACAGGTTTATAAACTGTTGAATGGTTTGAATGAAGTGGATAATGAACAAATGATGTTGAGAGAGGAAAATTTAAATAGAACTACGAGATCACATAGTAAAAAGATAGCCAAGGGAATATGCTTGAAAGATGTGAAGAAATATAGTTTCCCACAGAGATGTGTGGAGGTGTGGAATAGTTTGAGTGAGGAGGTGGTGTCAGCGAGGAATGTGCATAGTTTTAAAGGAAAGTTGGATGTGTGTAGATATGGAGACAGGGCCACATGAGTATGATACCCAGGCCCTGTAAAATTACAACTAGGTGAATACACACACACACACACACACACACACACACCATTGCCATCTATACAACGAAAGACAGTACAATACATGCATGCATACACACACACACACACACACACACACACACACACACACACACACACACACACTGTGTGTAATGTAGTGGTTAGCACACTCAGCTCACAATTGAGGAGGCCTGGGTTCAAGGCCTGGCCATGGTGAGGGAAATGGGCAAGCCTCTTGATGTGTAGCCCCTGTTCAGCTAGCAGTAAGTAGGTACAGGATGTAATTCGAGGGGTTGTAGCTTCACTTTCCTAGTGTGTAGAGTGTGGTCTGGTCTCGGTCCTACCCAAAGATTAGTCTATGAGCTCTCAGCTCGTTCCATAATGAAGAAGACTGGCTGGATGACCAGCAGGCGACCATGAATACACACACACACAAACAAGCAGCTAAGCAGCTGTGTCGGCTAGACGTATTTCAATTTCGTCGTCGAGTCATGGCCGAGTGATTGTAGCAGCAATTCTACGATTAGTGAACACTGGCGACAAGACAGAAGAAGAGTGGATCCTGGATCACCTAGTGGTGGTGTAGAAGGGAGGGGAGGTAATATCAGTGCAGTAAATGATGTACTAAAGGAGTCCCGTCTCTAAGTATTTTCGGAGTCAGCTGGCTTTGTTTACAAATGGCCGAGGCTCCGCCTACTCCATCAGGGATTCAAACCTCTACAAATTTTAGTTTCCATGGTTTTGATGATAGTGATGATGGCATTATATCGAGTGAATTGAAAATTAGGCTTCAAGGAAGAAGAGTTATTGAATTGGAAAGGATTGTTGGAACAATTCAAGGCACAAGAGTTGAACCAAGTTAGTTATTGAGAGGTTAATCGCTGTGGAAGCTAAATTGACCTTGGTAGAGGACACTAATGTTAAATTACAGGTCAAAAATCAAAACCTGAAAGATTACATTAAGACAAGTGAGGAAACAGTGCAAAAAAGGCAAGGATGAAATTAAAGAGAGCATGAAAAGTGTTGAGGAGCATAAAAATCAATGGATTACTGTTTGTAATAAAGAGTCTTTGAAAAAGATTATTGAGGAGCAGAAGAAGGATGAACAAGATTTGAGGCAGAAAATGGTTAAAGTTATCAAGGAAGAGGAGAAACTAGTTAGAAATACTGTGGAGAAGTATAAACAGGTTGTTGTATTTGGTCTAAAAGAAGAAAATGTGGTAAATAGAAAGTAAAGAGAGGAAAAGGAAAAGAATACATTGAATAAAGTAATAAGGAAGGTGGCTTGAGAAGATACAGATGAGGTACAATAGATGGAGAATTTCTTCAGAATTGGTAAATTTGAGGCTAAAGTTAGACTGGGTAAAATCAGGTTTACAACTAAGGCCCAGGCAGAGCTTGTCTTAAATAGGTCATGGAGGTCGTCCAGTGATGAAGAATTTGGCAATGTCTGGATAAGCAGGGATCTTGATGAAGCAGAGAGGACTAAAAGAAGAGAAATAATTAATGAGGCCAAAAAAAAAAAAAAAAAAAAAAAAAACAGAACAGAGGAGGAAAAGACTCAATTTTACTGGAAAGTGAGAAACATGAAAATGTTAAAGAAAAAGCTTCCAGGAAACTAAGTAAAGTATTGTATAGAAATGTTGATGGAATGCTGTCTTTGATGGTGTAAATAAATTAATGAGTTGCTAGGTAGAATTAAATCGGATGTTACAATACTGACTGAAACAGAGGAAAAGTGAATGGGGGGATTCCTGATGGTGGTGGCATGTATGAAGTGTGGATGAGAAATAGAAGAATCAAAGAAGGTGGAGGAGTTATGATTTTGAAAAAGAAGGGAGTTAAAATGGAGGAGGTAATTAGAAGTGAAGGAAATTTTGATATTTTACAGGTAATAGTCTTCGGTATCAACAGTAAAAATGTAAATTATGTGGAAGTGTACGTACACCCCAAAGAGTAATGCTTGGAAAAGGGATGAGCACAATGATATGTTTGTGAATGTTTTAAAGAATTTTAGAGGAAGTGGTTAAGAAAAACTTTGAAGTGGTTAATGCAGGTGCTTTTAATTGTCAAAAAAAAAAAAAAAAAAAAAAAAAAAAAAAAAAAAGTGAACTAGGAAACAATGATACCCAGTGGAGGTGAAAACTCCTGGAGCAATAAACTTTTAAATTGGTCAACAGAAAACTTGTTGACTCAATGGGTTGATTGTGATACTAGGTTTAGAGGAAGTGATTCACCATCGAGGCTTGATTTAGTGTTTACCAAAGATATGGACAATATTATAAATTTGCAATATGAAAGTCCCTTGGGTAAAAGTAACCATGTGTTAATGGCATTTGATGTATTAAATGAGAATGAGACTGTAAATGAGGAGTATAAAATAAAAAGATTTAGATATGCTAGAGCCGATTTCTGGATTTTGAAAGAATGTAGAGAACAACTAACTGGAGAAATTCATAGTTTGGTGGTAACATCCTTGACGAAAGGTTTAGTGCTTAAGGATTGGAAAAGACCAAATATCACATCATATTTAAAGTTGGTAAAGAAAATCCTTTAAACTATAGACCAGTGTCATTAACCAGTGTGGTGGGGAAGTTGTGCAAGAGAGTGGTTAAAGAAAGATGGATGGAGCACTTGGAGAGACAAAATATAATAACAAACTGTCAGTTTGGTTTTAGAAAAGGTAGGTCATGCTCCACAAATTTGCTATCATTTTAATCAAGAGTGATTGACGTCATTCAAGAAAGAGATGGATGGGTGGATGTGGTATATCTTGATTTGAAAAAAGCATTTGACAAGATACCACATCAAAGATAATTATGGAAAATAAAAGGAGTATGGAAGCATTGGTAGAAGATTACTTGAGTGAATAAAAGATCATCTTAATGACAGAGAAATGATAACAGTAATACGTGACCAGTGTTCATCATAGCTTAAGGTAACTAATGGTGTGCAACAGGGATCTGTGTTGGGACCACTAATGTTTGTTATCTATGTTAATGACGTGAATGAAGAAGTTGAAAGTTATATAAATCTGTTTTGATGATGATGCAAAACTGATGAGGAAAGTAAAAAATGTGAATGACTGTTTAGTCCTGCAAAGTGATTTAGATAAGATTAGTAAATGGAGTAGAACATGGCAAATAGAGTTTAACTTGAATTAGTGTAAGGTAATGGAGTTTGGTAAGAATGAAAAGAGAATACGATACGACTATAATATGAATGGTGTCAAATTGGAGATATGGAAAGAGGAAATGGATTTGGGAGCGACTGTTACAGATGACTTGATTCCAGACAAACATATAAATAGAATTGTTAGTGGTATGATGAATTTATTAAAGAGGGTGAGAGTGGCCTTTTCATACCTTGATGAAAGGATGATTAAAAGGATATTGATTTATGTGATATGACCAAAATTGGGATATGCGGTAGTCGTGTGGTCTCCTCATAAAAAGAAAAATGTTATGAAGTTGGAAAGAGTGCAGAGAGCAATTACAAAGATGTTTCCAAATTTAAGTACCTTTAACCTATGGAGAAAGATTGAGTAAATTGGACATTACTACATTGGAAGAGAGAAGGAAAAGAAGAGATTTGATACATGTTTATAGATAGAATGGTTAATGGTATGGAGGATGTGGATAAAGAAGAGTTTTTACTATTGGACACATGCAGTACAAGAGGACATGGTTTAAAGTTGAAAAAGGGTTTATATAGAAGAGATGTCAAGAAGTATAGTTTCCCTCACAGAGTTGTGAACAATTGGAATGAACTTGATGAGGAGGTTGTAATGGCTGGGACTGTGCATACTTTTAAGGAGAAATTTGATAAAAGGTATAGAGACAGGAAACCATGAGTTTACTCCCCCTCCTGTAAACCACAACTAGGTAAATACACCATGAGCATGGTGCAGTGACACTTGACCTGACTTAGGTGAGGGACCCAAGGGGACACACTGACCACCACTACCACATCATGGCAACATTGGAAAAAACCTGTCACATGTCCCTGCATATACAAAATAAAACTATTAAATAACACATGGATGGGAAATAAGAGAGAGACACGTAAGAAGATTGATTTGGCAATATGGCTAGCGGTAAATGATGTGACCTGTCCCATCCTGAATGGACTTCATAGATGGAACAGACTATAGAAAATAATTCGGTTCCACTAATTCTACTGACCAGGAAGGCAAAACACTATAAAACACAAAGAAATTTTTTAAACAATAGCAACTTGATTCTGGCTCAAACAAAAATCTCTTTCCTGGACGCTCCTGAAAATTTGGCACCCAAAAACACCCTTATCTAACACAAAAATAATGCCAACAACAACATACATCCAACACACTCACAGAAAATACTTCAAGCACAACAAAATATTTTTAGAAAGCATAAAATCTCACTACTGAGCCAAAATAAACTGTCCAGGAGTTAAAGAAAATAATCCTGAATTCTAGGCAGGCTGGAGCAACCATATTCTAAGATGGTGGTGGGGCTATGGATGAGTTGAACCCCTCTCCCCCTTTTATCTTACTTAAACCTTCAACAAACTTAAACCTGCCCATGGTGGGTGTATCTCAACAGCTGGTATGAAAACTTAGTAATGCAGCTGCATGTTGTGGCAAGACAGGCGTATACTAGAGAGATAAGGCTGGAAATGGTGGTAGGATCTGTGGGTGGGTCCACTTCAAGAAATAAATGATAATAATATATGTACTTCTTTAAGTTTATAACATAAATATGTATACATTAATAAAAAAAAAATCAATCATCTTACTGAGAAGTGGTTCAATAATTTTAATATCTGAGGACACATTAACATGATTAACCATGTACAATCTGGGAGCTTACAAGCAAATACAGATTTTGAAAAAAAACATTATTTTGCCACTTGTTTTAAGAGGACATGAGAACACAGGACTCCCAACATGTAATAGCAACATGCAATGACAGTCTCAGCATGTTTGCCTGTCCTCAAATGGCCAAATTACAGAGTGAGAGTAAGTGAAACAGTATACAGTTTAAATGATATGCATGAAAATTTAATCAGCTTATCTAACTTCTTGAAATAGTTCTACCTTGGACTTTCTCATTTGCAATACTACTCAACAGGTACTACAGTTCATTAAGAATCCATTTTATAGCACCATAGAATGAATAATCCTTTTATGACCATACTGAAGCCACAGAAAGCTTATGAAACTAATCCCTAATAATATTCACATTTTATGTAGACTTTCTCCACAAGTGCCCATCGCTCATCCAATATGGATTATTATACTGTAAAACCCTAAAGGAGAGAGAGAGAGAGAGAGAGAGAGAGAGAGAGAGAGAGAGAGAGAGAGAGAGAGAGAGAGAGAGAGAGAGAGAGAATGTTGAGTAAAGAATGGATTGTGAAAGTAACAACAGTGTATAACTGGTACATGTCATGGTGAAAAGTGAAATCTGGTGTGTTTGAGCTTCTTGGGTACAGCACCATAAATAAGTATGGTCCCCAGAAAAATGGCAGGGTTGCATAACTATGAATGTAAATTTGAGAATGACACATGCAGTGGGTAAAAGAGGATGATCTCAAGTGAAATGAGGAGGAAGACAATTGGAATAACTAAGAGAAAGAGAAAGAGAAAGAGAGAGAGAGAGAGAGAGAGAGAGAGAGAGAGAGAGAGAGAGAGAGAGAGAGAGAGAGAGAGAGAGAGAGAGAGAGAGAGAGAGAGAGAGAGAGAGAGAGAGAGATACAATGACAAGAATAAATGAAGATTTCTATGTCATTGTCATCCTCTTGGAAGAGTATTTAAAAGAAATTGACTGATATATTTGGATAAGTATGTACTGTACATGAAACCCTACCATAATACTGAAAATATGGTAACTAAATTTCTCATTCTAATACACAACAAAATCACCTTCTTGCCATATATACAAACTAAATATCACTGTGAAGTCATTCACACATAAATATAAAATCACTTGAATCATACACACATCATATCTTAAATCTCTGAAAATCTCAACACTTAAAAATAATTAAAAAGTCCTTCAATCATTATGGAACTGTAGTCACTGCACAAGAAGTTCTTCTACTTTCACATCCACACTACATGGCATCTCTTGGCAGTAGTTTGTGTCACACATTAAACATTGAGGCATCACCCTCCCTTATAGTGCTCACCTTTGGCCCCAGGCTTCTCTGTACTGCCATGTATAACTGCTGCAGTGACACTAGAAAAGTTGTGCCTTTGTTTTTCTTTCCATATATATTGAGATATACTCCAGCAATGACAAGTAAACCACCCCAGATGTACCTGAAATTAAATGTTTGATGTTTACTTATATAAATCAAATGTGAAATAAAGACCAGGATCAAATCTAAAGCATATGTACAAGTTGAAGAGTCTTGTGTAAAGAATTAGCCTTCAACTTACTGTATAGTGAATGGTTTGCTGAAGAAGATGAAAGAGAGACATATAGTGATTGCCTTGCGACAGGTGGTGACAGTGACGGCAAGAAGGGCACCATGAAGCGTGACCAGAGTGAGGACCACCTGCACACCGCAGAATCCTGCAGCCGACAACATCATTCCACGCCCATACACCTCCCAGGGAAACTGTCAGCAAACAATATTAACTTACTTCTTCATAGATAGAATCCAGTAAAATTAACAGCAAAACTATTCTTTCCTTCCTTTTTGGTGAATAACACTACAAAACAAATCTATCATAAACAAAAATAGTCTCTCAGTGCCACTATGACTATTTACCAGAGCCGGGTGCAACTTTAATTTTTCCAGGTGTGACTTTGACTTTGCGACTTTACCTCCTGATGTGGTGCAACTGTGACTTTGCAACTCTAATTTTGCCCCTCCCATCCCCCCCGCATGACTTCCAACTTTGCATATTTTTCCCTGGTGCGACTTCACAAATTTGCAGAGTGAATTTTAGCATGATAGCAGAAACATGCTTTTATATAGCCAAGAAACACATATTCATTATTCATTTAATTTTCAGTTAAAACACAGCCTAAACTAATATCTACAGGTCATCCTCCTCTTGTGCCATGTCTTTCTGGCCCATCTTCTCCAGCTGCGGTAATTTCTTAAAAAAAAAGAAGTCATCTTTGCTCCTCTTCAAAGTTCTAGCAAAAGTCATAGAAAACTGCCGATGCAACTTTGCTTAGTCCGACTTTTAAAAAATGCTTGTGACTTTCAACTTTGCAACTTCAAAATTTATGGAACGGCAAAGTTGCAACTTGGTGCCGTAACACCCAGATCAGCTATTCACTAATTTCCTGAACTAACTAATCTAAAGTAACAATTTGAAAAAGTTTCTTTTCCACTAATTATTTTTCTCCAACAATAGATCATATGAAGTTACAGCCTCTTGTTTTAAAGCTTATCAGTGGAGAGGGGTTAGGAGAATCCATACCCATTACAAATACAAGTTGCTTCCATCATTAAAAATAAGAATGATACATTGATCAAATGCAATGTCAAAATATGTATGTGTTTCTCTCTCTCTCTCTCTTTTTCTATTTGCATTTATTCCTCACAGTACTTACACCAAACTCATCCAGAATTCAATCAAACACCAAAGCTGGGTGAGACTTTAATTTCTTCAGGTGTGACTTTGATTTTGTGACTTGCCATTGAATCTGGCAAGACTGTGACTTTGCGACTATTTTTGGCCCCACAGTGCAACTTGTGACTGCAACTGCAACTTTTTTTTCTGCGACTCTGCTAAATTACAAAGTTAACTTTAGCACAATAACAGACATACTTTTATTAGGCAGAGAAAAGAAAATTAATTTTTTTTTTTTTATTTTTAGTTAAAACACAGACTTAACTAATATCTGCAGGTCATCCTCCTCCTCCTCCTCCATGTCCTTGTGGCCCCATCTTCTCCAGGAGTTCTATGTCCCCTTTGAGGAACAATGAAATTCAGTGACAAATTTTTTTGGCGGTACGTTTGGGTAGTTTCATGTAATATCAGTCTCATACATGTAATGTGAAGAATTTCATTCATCATAAAAGGAATGTTAAAAATCAGATAAAAAATAAAGTTAGCTATTACCAACTCAAGTTTGAAGTCTTTATTGAAATCAGGCTTTAAGACTGGCTTAAAACTGCCACAGCAATTTCTTTCAAAAGTCATCTTTGTTCCTGTTGAAAGTCAGTGAATATTGCAGAAAATTGGCAGTGGGTCTTTGCTTACTCTGATCTTTACAAAATGTTTGTGACTTTCAACTCTGTGACTTTGGAATTCATGCTGTGGCAAAGTTGCAATTTGGTGCCACAACATACAGCTCTGCTAAATACAACACCATCACACATTACCCAGAAAGTGTCACAACTGTCTATATCACTGACCTCCCTCACTAACACATCATCTTTGGCCTGCTACTATAAGAGGTCTCCACAGCAGATCCCTGCCTGTTCTACAGCTGTTTAAGAGATGTATTGGCATGCCGAGGGCAAAGGGAGTGTATGTAATAATATTATTTTATGTGTAGATACTCAGTGAATCAAGCTAACTGAAATTAAGCATGGCTTTGTCCACTCCTTAAACCAATTTAAAGTATACCTTGAAATGGTTTGAAGGTGGCTTGGCTGTCAAGCATGCAATAATGGGTTGAATTTTTTCACACAAATAGTCATAGATAGTTTTATCACTCTATAAGTAATGTGAGCCAAAATTCTTGATGGTTTATTCATTATGAGGTCTACTCTATGACCTCATTATGAATAAAACCATGAAAGATTTGGCTCACATTACTTAGGGATACAAAACTCTACTTATAACTATTTGTGAGAATTTGTTTTCTGAGAGAAACAAATTTCAATACCTATGAACATGCTTGATAATCAAAATATCTTCAAGCCATTTCAAGACATACTATAAGTCTCCTTATGGAGTGGACAAAGTCATGCTTAAGTTCAATAAGCTAGCTTCACTGAATATCTGCACGTAAAATAATATATATCTATATTCAAAGTTATCATCTATGGACACCAAATTAACGGATATTAGATGCAACAAACAAAATCTGTTGATCAGAATACATAATCCATTAGCCAGAATGTCTGGTATGAAAGTTTAAAAATCCCAGGTGATGCAAATTGAGTCTGGTAGTTCAGTAATTGTCTGTTAGGTGGCAGTAATCTTTAACACCTTTATAAACCTTTTCTACACTCTTAAACATTTCTATAGCATATCAGGAGTTTCACCTTCCCTGCTATTGTAAAAATCTTCCTTTGGTGCTTGGAGTCACTGCTAGAAGGCTCAAGAGGTGTAAGACATTTAGGTGGCATTGTAAGGGTTTGAATACAGACACAACACAAATAAGGATGCTGCAAGATACTCTTCTTCTTGTAACCCCTTTAATTTCCTATCATTTATGGGTCCTGTGTGTTTCTTCAGTATAATTTCTATAACACATCTATCTTGTAAATACTGTATTTAATGGCTTGTAAGATGTACCTTTTCTCCAACAGAAAAGTTTCAGGAAATGACCCTCTGTCCTATGAGGCCAAGGTTCAGCATTGAGGCAGTGGTTGATAGTCAGTCTATGGCAAAAGAGGCTCTAAAAATCAAACCCCAGACATCTTCACACTTGTAAACAAAGAGATGATTGATACCACACCAAAAAAACTTCTTTTTTTTTTCAAGGTGCTAATATATAATAGGTCATACTTACTGGTAATTCACATAGAATGACACCAGTCAGAAAGAATTTGCCTATAGTCTTCCAAATCTAAACGCGGTTTTTTGGCGTGTCTCCTTAAGGAATAGCAGGCCTTCCACTGCTGCCACATTTCACACAGAATTTGAATGGCCAAGTGTGTGACCTGACCCATCTCATTTATCGCTCTCTCCCTTCCTCCCTCACGTCCCTCTCTCTCTCTCTCTCTCTCTCTCTCTCTCTCTCTCTCTCCATGACAATCCTTCCTTATTCCTATATTCAATTTCCATCCTTAAATTCGCACTGTGTGTGTGTGTGCATGTGTGTAATTCACCTCGGTTGCCTGCTGGTCACCCAACAAGTCTTCCCTATTACGGAGCGAGCTCAGAGCTCATAGACCGATCTTCGGGTAGGACTGAGACCACATCAACACACAACACATACCGGGAAAGCGAGGCCACAACCTCTCGAGTTACATCCCGTACCTATTTACTGCTAAGTGAACAGGGGCCACACATTAAGAGGCTTGCCCATTTGCCTCGCCACTTACCGGGACTCGAACCCGGCCTTCTTGATTGTGAGCCGAGCGTGCTAACCACTACACTACGCGGTGTGTGTGTGTGTGTATGGATAGGTATCTACCACCGTGACATGTGACCTTGCCCCCCACAGTGTCTCGCAGGCAGGCCGTGCCTTGTACAGTAATGAGTGTTGCCGTGTTAATGGAGTCAAAAATATTTTATCTTATACACGAATAACCTTATTTTTTCTAGATGTTCATTCGTATAGTATTTGGAAAACAGTTGTTGCACCATTTGTCTTACTAAGGACTATGGTGAATGTTGAATAAAGATTATAACATTTTCACAGCAACACTGTTACACAAGGCTGCCAGTATTTGTTATTGTGATGTGCATATCGTAAGCGTGGAATGTTAATTTTTATCTTAATTAATTTCTTTTAATATCTGATGATACTGGATTTTCGTTAAAGCATTTTATACGCCTCTTACTTATGTATACGGAGCTCTAATTTGCTAGTTCTTGTACTTAGCAGAGCTGGAAGGCCTGGTATTCCCTAAGGAGCCCAGCCAGAAAGCCGCATTTATTGGAAGACTATAAGTAACCATACACAACACATTGCATGAACCAAAACAAGACATGCGGTCAGTGATCTTGATTTTGACATGGATAAGCTTCACTGCATTCTTTACAGTGTGATGCCATTACTGCTTAAGGTAAGGCACACTTTCATACAATTAAAATTACAGTTATTGTTTAACATTCTTACCTTGCATACATGTAAAAATTAAATTCAGATAAAAGAATGATGGCTATTACCCCTATAGTCTCTAACTTTCTCACAGTCACTGCTGATACCATATGCCAGGTACATGTTTACATCTCCCAAGTCACAACAGAATTGGTACATAGGCTAATAGCAAAGATCAAAGTTTTTAAACGGAAAATATTGGGATCTAATAATAATTAAAATGCATGTGAGAGTCTTCAAACGTCAGGTGAAATCCTTCACTTTATATTCGGAGCTAAAATCTGTTCTTTTTTTTTTTTTTTTTTTTTTAATGTCTGCCAAAACTGGGTGCGTATTATAAGTCCATGCATTTCATGAACCACCAAATATGGTAAAACAGATTAGGAGAGAAAATAATCTTACATGCCATGGTAACACTATAACTATTACAGTGGTACCTTGAGATACGATTTTAATTAATTCTATAACCATCGTTGTATGTCAAAAAAATTGTATGTCAAATCAGTATTTCCCACATAAATACATGTAATATGAATTAATGCGTTCTAGAGCTATGAAACCACCCCAAAACACAGTTAAATTACATATAACATACACAATTTGTAAATAAATAAACGAGTAATAACACACATAATGATAAAAAAAAAAAAAAAAACATTAATATGATGTTAATAAAATCAATAAAAAAAGAAAGGAATTTTACTTACCACAGTGACAGTGAGCTGCGGCCTGCAGGAGGAGGAGGAGGAGGAGGAGGAGGAGGAGGAGGAGGAGGAGGAGGAGGAGGAGGAGGATTTATACGTACATAATGTACATAAACACAAAAACATTGCTAAACTTATTTCTAATGCTAAACTTATTCTTAATGTTTTTTAGGGGGGTGGCTTTTTATATATGTATATATTTTTTTTTTCTTACGTAATCATCACCTAATCATTACTTTCATGTTTGGCCTTTTTGGCCTCACTTTCGTCAGTTTCTGCACTCTCACGTCTGGCCCTTTTGGCCTCACCTTGACTTTCACTAAATGAGGCCTTCACAAAGTAACGATCAAGAGAGGTTTGTTTCTGCCTCCTTTTTAGAATGTTACGAAAGAATGTGAGACACGTATCATTATATAAGACACTCGCTCTGCCTGTAGACAATTTATCAGGGTTTTTTTTTTTTCCACAAAATCTGACACTTCCTGCCACTTGCCTAGGATATCACGAATTTCACCTGAAGTTAGTTCTTCCTCCTGCTCAACATCTCCTCACTGCTGAGTTCTTGCATTACCTCCTCGTGGGAAATCTTGTGTAACTCCTTCAGCTCCTCCGTCGTGAGTTCTTCAGCGTGCTCCTCAACGAGTTCAGCAACATCTGCCTCGTCTACCTCTAAGCCCATAGAGTGACCAATAGATACAATCTCCTCCTCAACAGGATGAAATCCCTCAAAGTCTCGCTCTAAAACAACATCTGGCCATAATTTTCTCCAAGCTGAGTTCAATGTTCTTTTGGTAACACCTTGCCAGGCAATATCTATAAGCTTAACACAGATCACAATGTTGTAATGTTGCTTCCAAAACTCCCTCAATGTTAGGTTTGTATTTTCAGTAACTTCAAAGCAACGCTTGAAAAGATGCTTCGTGAAAAGTTTCTTAAAGTTGGATATCACCTGTTGATCCATGGGCTGGAGGATAGATGTTGTGTTGGCTGGCAGATAGACAACTTTAATGAATTTAAATTCATCTAAAAGGTCATCTGCAAGGCCAGGGGAGTGACCAGGGGCATTATCCAAGAGGAGGACACACTTAAGTGGCAGACCATTATTGGTCAAGTATTTCTTGACTGAAGGACCAAAAACTACGTTCATCCATTCAATAAAAAACTGACGTGTCACCCATGCTTTACTATTTGCACGCCACAGAACTTGTAATCTTTCTTTAATCACTTTATGAGCTTTGAATGCCTTTGGATTTTCTGAGTAATAAACTAGTAACGGTTTCAATTTGAAATCGCCGCTAGCGTTGGCACAAAGGGCAAGCATTTGCCTATCTTTCATAGGCTTGTGACCGGGTAGACTTTTTTCTTCTGCTGTGATAAATGTACACCTAGGCATTTTCTTCCAAAACAATCCTGTTTCGTCACAATTGAATACTTGTTGCACCAGGTATCCTTCTTCACAAACGAGTTTTTCAAATTCCTTAATGAAATTTTCAGCCCCCTTAACATCAGCACTCGATGCCTCTCCATGAGGAATGACAGAATGAATGCCACTTCGTTTCTTAAAATTGTCAAACCATCTACGACTGGCTTTGAACTCATCACTCCCTTGGCCACCCTGTGATGATTCTCCCTCCGTCTCGGCTGCTTCACGCTTAAGGTCTTGGAAAATGGTGCTAGCCTTCTCACAGATGATCACTTCAGAAACAGAGTTACCAGCCAATTGCTTCTCCTTAATCCATATTAAAAGTAGCCGTTCCATCTCATCATGTTTATCAGTACGTAGCTTGGAAATAAAGGTGACGCCTTTGGAAGGTTGCAGCTTCTTGATCTCTGATCTCTGATTGCAGCCATACTCCCTTGCCAAGTCGATGATACGAATGCCACGCTCATACTTTGTGATAATTTCATATTTTACTTCCATCGTGATCATTTTCTTAGGTTCTTTCTTTTCACTAGCTTTGTCTTTAGCTTTGGGACCCATGGTTAATAACAAAATAAAGTATATATATCCAAAATAAGACGAAAAATGAGCACAAACACAACGAATAACACAACATGTTTGAACAATGAGGCGTCAAAACACAAACTGAGCGGGTGGCAGCCGACCGCAGATTTTGCTACCTAGCGTTCGCTTCTACAATAATTATTATCGTTCATCGTATCTCAAATTTTTCGTTGTATGTTGGGGCATAAATTTTCGAATATTTCATGTTGTATCTCAAAATAATCATAAGTTAGGACGACCGTATCTCAAGGTATCACTGTACACTCCTGCATTATACGTATAGAGGATGATGCAGGATGATCTTGATTTTGATCTTGATGCTACAGGTGATTCAGGATTTTTCCTGAACCAGGCCTCAGTATTGGCAACTCTTGTAGTAGTAATGTGCTTGTTGATTATAGACATTAGTGAAATTTTCTTTGTATGTATTTCCATTATGTTAATCCCCTTTCACTAAAACACTTCACATCAATGGGCAACTTATCCTCTCAATTAGTCTGTAGATTTCAGGTTCGACTATACTTTCATCTTCAATAATTTAAGAAGAATTTTTCCATGAGAATTCTGAGAAAGAAGATGTTTCATATGCATTATCAAGTACAGAAACTCCTTGACTTATGAACACTCGAGTTGCTAACATTCTGTACATATAAACACATTTCTGAAGTCACTGAGGTCCAAAAAACAGTCTAGAAGGCGCTTTCAAACTTCAAATTTCCCCCAAGTGGTAGTTGGCGATAAAAGTGAAGCACCAGAATCATCAATGCCAGTCTCCTCCTCTACTGACACGCAGATGGTGATGATCCCTACCTAGTCTTGTCAGCCCTAGTTTTCCTCCTTCCTCCCTATGCCTGGTGCAACACAGACCCCATCCCAGGACTTTCTCCCTCTCCTTCCTTCTGGCACGACACAGTATACATCTCCAGTTTCTTTTCCCTTTCTTCTGGTGAGACCCAGTACACGTCCCCAGCAGAGTTCTGGCACAACACAGTACACCATCCCTGGAGGTTCACCACTATCTTTTCTTCCTTCCCAAGCTACCGGCTGGACTTGCCTGACTGACGCTGCCGCACACACCCTGCCTGCCTCAAGATCATCACATCACTCCCACTGTCGCCAGGAGCCAAGAGGAGTGCTCTGGGATCTGCCTGATTGACATTCCCTGCCTACGGTTGCTGTGGGTTGTCACAATCATCATTGAGAAAGAAGTCCTCCGGGACCCAGGAGCCCACCAAGCCATAGGCTGCTACTTGTACTGCTCTCCTCCCTTCACCTGTGGGGTGAAATCTGCCCTGAACAGATTTTGCAGTGGCAGAGAGTCTGTTCTCACCAGGCCACCTACCATACCCTTAATACAGACTGAGCTGTACATTTGAATAAAAGGAAGAAAGGATCACATTGTTTCCCTGGCCCTCGGGGAAAGAACCACTAAACCTCTTAAGTCACCATCTTATTGATCAGAATGCCAGCTAACATAATTGCTACAATATATTTTATAAATAAAATGTTTCTATGTTATTCTTGTACAAATAACCATCAAATAGTATTAAAGGTACTGCATATCACAGGTAGTGTATTAGATATGTTGTACTTACTGGATTTTATATATTCTTAAAGGCAGGTTCACACCTGTCAATATGCAACTGAAATTGCAGGTCGGTAGAGTTTATGACTGAATATTGGTGCCTAGTGACTGGAGAAACCAGACGCAAAACAAGATCGACATGTTGGTCCTGTTCAGTTGATTTGTGACTTTGTTTACGATGTGACGTCACAGAGAAAGGTTGGAAAATGTGGTGACCAAATGTAGAGAAGAAGATATTAGAGTTGGTGAGGGAAACAGAGCATACCTGGGACCCTAAAAATGAATTACACACACACATACACACACACACACACACACACACACACACACAGTGGTGTCAGCAACAAGTGTGCATAGTTTTAAAGAAAAATTGGATAAATGTAGATATGGAGACAGGGCCACATGAGCATAAAGCCCAGGCCCTGTAAAACTACAAATAGGTAAATACAACTAGGTAAATACACAACACACACACACAAACACAAACACACACACACACACACACACACACACACACACACACACACAAAGAAAGAAAAATTTTTTTTACGCAAATCGATGTTCGATGATCAAGATAGCTGCCACTCTCCAAGAAGTTTCCCTCTATGCAAGGTATTGTTAGAAGTGAGGCTTGAATACTTCTGATGATTCAATTTGATTGCAGTTCTGCATAGTCTTTTTAAGATTAAACTAATACAAACGTATGGTGCGAAAAATCATGATTTACTGGAACGATCACCGTCTCACCAGACATAGCGATACAACTGTTCATGAGCAATCACCAGAAGGTAAGGATTAAAACACTTGAAGAAAACAATGGGGATTTAACTTTGAACTTACAAACAAATGGACTTATGAACAGCCTCTCAGTCCCAGTTGGGGAGTTACTGTACAGTGTTTTTAAAAAATCCAGATTCCTAAGACACCTATAAGGTATACTTTACCTGTGCTGCAAATGACACTGCAGACAACAGTTGATTTGTCATCACAAGGGCAGCAAGGATGATGAAGAAACCAATGCTGTAGGAGTAGAAGACTACAAGAGTTGCTTCTTCACTGTACTTTTTGATGGCTCCCTCCTGCACATTACCAATGATTGCATCGCAAAGAAGAGCCAAACTGACAAGCAATACACCTGTAAATAGAAAGAACAAACAGTTATTTCCACAGCATTTTTTTACAGACAAGATAAGCTAATGGAAAAAAAATACATTCAGTATTCCTTACATCATTCTAGTAGGGATGTACTAATACCAGAATTATTTTACCAATATCAATACCACAAAATTTTGCCAATACCGATACTACTACCAATACCAATAATGATATTACTATTGATACTGATAACAGTGCACTGGATACCAGATTGTTGCTCACAGTTGTATGAGTTTTCTTAAGTTTGACATTACTAATAATAATTATTATTATTATTATTATTATTGTTATTATTATTATCAATATAATTTTTATTGTTATTATCATTATTACTATTATTATCATTATCATTATTATCATTATTATTATTATTGTTATTATTATTATCATTTTTACTATTATTATTATTATTCGCTAAGGTTATAGGATACTTGTGATGTTAGATTAGATTAATTCATATTTGATTAGTTTACATAAGTTAAATTAATTATGCTAAGACATATTAAAAGTTGTGAAAAATAACAAGGGTGATCATGAACAAATATTTACCTGCCAATCTAGGTAGATACCATATTGTCCATATAATGAAACAGCCAATCTTTATTGATCTATTTGCATCATATTTTCTGACCCTGAAAAAATACATTTGGACCCTCATTTGTCAAGCTTGTATGATCTATAGGGAAATAATAAGTCATACTGAGTGTTATGGGTTACGGTATTTTGTCCACAGGAGGAAAATCCATGATGTCAATTATAAATACCGCTGAACACTCCTATAATCATCACCTGCACGTTGAGTAGCTTACCGCCCAGTGTCCTCCTGAATTTTGTCTGAATACTGCTTTCCAACAATCTTAGTTGCCAAATATGTATGCATTTCAGCAACACTTTCAGTGCAATGTTACCACATAAACGAAAGACACCTATAGTGCGCAGAACATCCAGCCGAATGAATCACACATGCACGCGTGCACACACACACAGCAACCAAAATTGGATTGTGAAATACTGCAAGAAGACCTAAATAAGATATGGGAATGGAGCAAAAAGTGGGAAATGGAATTCAATGTGAACAAAAGCCATGTCATGGAAATGGGAAAGAGTGAAAGACGACCCGTGGGAATCTATAAGATGGGAGATGGAGTAGAACTGGAGAAAGTAAAAAAGGAAAAGGACTTAGGAGTGACGATGGAAGAAAACAATCAACCAGTAAGCCATATTGATAGAATTTTTAGAGAAACATATAATTTGTTAAGGAATATTGGAGTAGCATTTCACCACATGGACAAAGAAATGATGAAGAAATTGATAAGTACTTTAATAAGACCCAGATTGGAATATGCAGGAGTAGTGTGGACCCCTTATAAAAAGAAACACATAAGGAAATTGGAGAGACTACAAAAAATGGCTACAAGAATGGTTCCAGAATTTGAAGGGATGACATATGAGGAGAGACTAAAGGCTATGGATCTACCAACCCTGGAACAAAGAAGGGAGAGAGGAGACCTGATACAAGTTTTTAAATTGATCAACGGAATGGACCAAGTGGAACAGTTTAAATGTAGAAGTAGTGTCTCCAACGAGTGTGCATACTTTTAAAGTAAGATTGGATAAGTGTAGATATGGAGACGGGACCACACGAGCATAAAGCCCAGACCCTGTAAAACTACAACTAGGTAAATACAACTAGGTAAATACACACACACACACACACACACACACACACACACACACACACACACACAGCAAATAAGGAAAACTTCAAGGCAGCAAGAAATGAATATGTTAAGGTGAGGAAGGAAGAGGAAAAGAACTTCGAAAAGGACATTGTCGAAAAATGTAAGGAGCAACCAAAATTGTTCTATAGATTCATAAATGGAAAAATTAGGCAAAGAGAAACAATAGAAAGGTTAAAAGGAGAGAACGGGATGGTGGAAGACCCAAAAAGTATGGCAGAACTATTAAATAATAAATTCCAGGAGGTCTTTACTAAGGAATCCAAATTTGAAAGGCCACAGGGTAATAGAGAGACAATCTATATGAAAGAGATTAAAGTAACCAAGCTTGAAATAAAAGAGTTAATGAAGGAACTGGATGAAGAGAAGGCAATGGGACCAGATGAAGTCTCAGGCAGAATACTGAAAGAATGTAGGGAAGAACTAGCAAGTCCTATATACATCATAAAATGCTCAATAGAAAATGGAACAGTACCAGTAGAATGGAAAAGAGCTGAGGTGGTTCCCATATATAAGAGCGGAAGGAAGGAAGAACCTTTAAATTACAGACCGGTATCACTAACTAGTGTAATATGCAAGATGTGTGAAAGAATAATAAAGAAACAATGGATCGAGTTCCTTGAAGACAACAAATTAATATCAAATAGCCAATTTGGTTTTAGAAAAAGACGGTCTTGTGTAACTAATTTATTGAGTTTCTATTCTAGAATAGTTGATAGAGTACAAGAGAGAGAGGAATGGGTTGACTGTATTTATTTGGATTTAAAAAAGGCGTTTGACAAAGTGCCACATGCAAGATTACTATGGAAGTTAGAGGAGAAGGGTGGCTTAAAAGGAAGCACATTGAGATGGATAGAAAATTATTTGAGGGGGAGAGAAATAAGGACGGTAGTTAAAGATATGAAGTCCAAGTGGAGAGCAGTAGAAAGCTGAGTGCCACAGGGGTCAGTATTGGCACCAATACTTTTCCTCATTTATATTAACGACATGCCAGAAGGAGTGAACAGCTACATAAATCTGTTTGCAGATGATACGAAACTGTGCAGAGTTATAAAGCAAAAGGAGGATTGTGAAATACTGCAAGAAGACCTAAATAAGATCTGGGAATGGATTAAAAAGTGGGAAATGGAATTCAATGTGAACAAAAGCCATGTCATGGAAATGGGAAAGAGTGAAAGATGACCTGTGGGAATCTATAAGATGGGAGATGGAGTAGAACTGGAAAAAGTTAAAAAGGAAAAGGACTTGACGATGGAAGAAAACAATCAACCAGTAAGCCATAATGATAGAATTTTTAGAGAAACATATAATTTGCTAAGGAATATTGGAGTAGCATTTCACTACATGGACAAAGAAATGATGAAAAAATTGATAAGTATTATAATAAGACCCAGATTGGAATATGCAGGAGTAGTGTGGACCCCTTATAAAAAGAAACACATAAGAAAATTGGAGAGGCTACAAAAATTAGCTACAAGAATGGTTCCAGAATTTGAAGGGATGACATATGAGGAGAGACTAAAGGCTATGGATCTACCAACCCTGGAACAAAGAAGGGAGAACGGAGACCTGATACAAGTTTATAAATTGATCAACGGAATGGACCAAGTGGATAACGAGAAACTGATCCTGAGAGAAGAATATGAC
>NC_059302.1:4455924-4555924 GCF_017591435.1 Portunus trituberculatus | reverse complement strand
CATTTTTAAAAACATTACATGATATAATACTTATGAAGTAATAAACAATACATACAGTCCAGATAATATGAAAGGAGTAGCTGATTAAATATTCTAACAAGATTTTCAATCTTCAATCATCTCCTTCCCTGCAATAGTAATAAAGTCTTTTATCCTTTTGTCAGGACCATTGGCTTCTTTCCTGACACTGTAGCAGGGACAGGAAATAAACACATGAATAGTAATGTATTGCAGCAGACACAGGAAACTAACATATGAATAGCAATATATTGTAACAAACACAGAAAACTAACACATGAATAGTACATAATACAAGTCACAACATCATGGGAGACACAATGCATGTGTAACAACAAGTGAAGTGGATAGACTGCTGGTTCACATTGTTGCAAGACTATGCTCAAAATCACCAAATAGAATTCAGAAAAAATAATCCACCTAAAATTATAAGTATTTTGTATATTTTCATACATGTCTAAAACAGACAAAGATTCATGTTCTGAGGAAAATTGCATAGAAAAATGGAATTATGTCATTTTCTACAGAAAAAAAAAATCATGTTCAGACTTGTTCATGTTCTGAGGTTCTACTGTACTCAGAGATACAAACATGATTCTATAACAAAAAGTAAAATGACATTTTTTAGAAAGTTTCATCTCTATTACAATACACAAAAATAAGTTTGCATTATGATATATGCTTATTGTAGTAGCTATACATACTTGAGTAGGATAGTTAAGGTATCCTACAGATGAGTTGGAGAATCCCATGGTGCCGACAGTGAGGAAGGCAATAGCAGCATAGGTCCTCAAAGGTATTCTGATAGAGTAGAACAATATCAACCAAATAATGTTTTGTTTTTGTTCCTTCACAAAAATAAACTATTATTATTATAATGCACAGATCAAATATCTAATTTATGTATTCATTAACCCCTTAGTGTATAATCTAGTCATACACATACATCTGCATAATGACATTTATCCAATAATTAAACATGGTATCCACATCTTCTTTCCATATAAAAACAAAAATGTTACATTTGTATTCTGATACATATGCAGCTTATAATAATATGATATTATATCCATTATTCACTTACTAAAAATAATACACTATAAACTAATGTAAGTACAAAACAGACACTAACTTTCTGGAGATACCCTCACCAGACAACAGTAACTGAATGAGAGCAAAGAGAGTGTAGTAAGCAAACTGCACCAGCGTCAGGTACCACCCATATGGCTGCATCCCATCTAGGGTGAAGATCAGTTCCTGGAGAGCAAAAAACTTTATTCCATATCCTATCACTAACTGTATCACTATAATTTTGGTGTCTAAGGACACACACAAAGTCACAATATTACAGACTGATGCTCTCACTTCTTGACTGGTCTAAATAATCAGACTCTCTTTAAAATGCATTTATAATGACACCTGAGACTATGAAATCAAACTAATCTGGTATCTTACCACTAAACAATGGTGTAGCTAGAGAGCAAGAAATCTTACAGTAGGTTGGAAGCAAGAAATATTACTTTACATTTAAAAATAAGATGAAAATACAAAGAGTACTCATCAAGAGTTAGTGGAAGTGTTAGCTTGTGTTCTCAAATACCAAACAACACTGGCAAAAAAAAGAAAAAAAAATGTAGTTATGGACCAATATTCCTACTCATACTACATAGTGTTCATGATAGTTACCACAATCAACAACAAAAATGGCAGTCAAGAATTGTAAATATACGGTTTCACTAAAATGTTCATACAGTTACTAAATACATAGACAAATACACACAAAACTGATCAAACCTACCAGAACATATCCATACATGAGGTAGAAGATGAACACAAAAGATGTCAACAAAGTTAGCTGCAGGGGGACAGGAAATTCAGAAACTGGCAAGCTGAAGAACCTGACCACTTTCTTGGACAACTGAGGTCCTGGTCCAGCCTCTCCTAGGCTCACGCTCACACTCTCCTTCTGACTCATTCTTTTTCCTGAAATGTGGGACAAGGTGATATTTTAGACAAAGCACACAAAAAATGCTCTCAAATCAAACTAAATAATATCATAAGACAAAACCTCTGAAATATCTGTTAAGGATACAGCACTTCACACTGTATTGTTTACCTCTCAATAGCATTACTGAAATACATATGTACTGAAAAACTTGGAAGATGGGAAGAATTGGACAAAGACTGAACAACTGACATGACACTCAAAGTAATGGAAGTCTGATACATTACATTTTAGACAAAGATAATCACCAAGGCCTCACTCAACTATGGTTGTCCATAACTGTCTTGTCACTAATATAGCATAAATGAGTGCCATCCTAGATTATGTATGTTGATGCAGGGGTGGCAGTAATGTAGCAAACACTAATAGCTTGGAGATGCTCTTTCTTTATTAACTATTTACTTCTGTTACACTACAAGTCCCTCAGAAGCAGGAACAGTAATTCAATGGTTTATGGATAAATTGAGGCAAGCATAAAAATAGTTGTTATAGCCTAATTTTGAGGTGCTGATTTCAGATTTGAAAGCAATTTTCAATCATCACCTCTAGTTTTTGAGATATACATGTATACATGCACATGAATATGTACATACATTCAGGGCTACCAGATGTGTCCTATATAGGATATTGTGTGTTTTTTTAATTAGAAATTTTTGAAATTGAGGTCTTTTTAGAAAATTTACATGTCCTGTTTTTACTAAAAGCATCTGGCAACCCTAACATGCAATGCGGGTGAGTACACCAGTAGCCCTGTCCCTACGTCTCTAACAAATACGGATCTCCTTCCTTCATCAGATGAAGAAATGCCTTCAGGGGAAAAATCTGCCAAGGAAATATCTTCTGAAGACAATGTCTCTGTTTATTCAGGAGCAAGTGGCAACGAGCCCCACTGGATCACACAGAAAGACCTGAATGACCTTGCCCATGATTTGTATCTAAGCAGCAGTCAGAGCTCCTGGCACTCCGGCTTAAGCAGCGGAACCTGGCCAAGGCAGACGTAAGTATCACCAGTTTCAGGACATGGAACAAAAACTTCGCTTCATTATTTGACATGGAAAATAGGTTGTGCTACTACATAAATGTCTCTGCCTTGTTCACCTTACCTTGGTTTCCCACACATTCCCTCAGACTGGCATCTTTTCATAGACTCTTCCAAGCGAAGTCTCAAGGCTGTGTTTCTGCACAATGGGGATAAATACCCCAGCATTCCCATTACCCAATCAGTCCATCTGAAGGAGTCATATGATAATACAGAGCTCCTTTCAGAAGCTGTCAAGTACAACCAGTACCAGTGGAGTCTCTGTGGTGAACTCAAGATCATTGGGCTCCTTAAGGGTATGCAAGCAGACTGCACAAAGTACTGTTGCTTTCTCTGTCTTTGGGACAGTCAGGCTGTATCCAAACACAACAAGCAAAGGACTGGGGATCTAGGAGCAATTTTGTGCCTGGTGAACAAAGTGTCCAAGAAAATCCTCTGGTAGACATGAACAAGGTGATTCTTCCTCTTCATATCAAGCTAAATTTAACAAAGAATTTTGTGAAGGCCATGGACAAAAATGGCACTGTCTTCCAAAACTTGTGCTCTCTGCTAAGCTCAAGGAGGGCATCTTCATCAGACCTCAGATCCGAAAGGTGATGAAGGATATGAACTTTGAGGAGCTTCATACCTTAAAGGAACTGAGAGCATGGGAAGCATTTAAGTCAGTCTACAAAGGCTTCCTTGGCAACACTTGGGTACCAGATTACCAAGAGTGTATTGAGAAATTGTTAAAGTCTTATGAGGATATGGGGTGCTGAATGTCACTCAAAATTCACTTTCTCCAGTCCCACCTCGACTTCTTCCCTCAGAACCTCGGGGCAGTGAGTGATGGGCATGAAGAAAGGTTCCACCAAGATATTACTAAGATGGAGAGCAACTACCAAGGCTAGTGGAAACCCATCATGATGGAGGACTTCTGCTGGATGCTCCTGCATGATGATACAAAATAACTCACTTCTAACTGTCTACTGTACTATGATTTGTGTGTATTGTGTTTTACAAATCATTTAGTTTCATCAATGTTCTGTGTCTATGTTGTTTTTTTTTGTAATATGTCTTTGTAACAGATGTAATAAACACTTTATATTTTGAATTTATATACGGTATAACTGAAAAAAGATATGTGAAAAAAACTAGAGGTGATAGCTCAAAATTGTTCAGAAATTTGAATTCACCACATCAAAATAAGCAAAAAACAACTATTCACATCCTTGCCTCAAAGCAAAAAAAATAATCTTTTTTGTAAACCAGTGTTATCTATGTGTGCCACATCTGTATAATGAATATTCTACAAATTAACTAATGAAAAATAGTAAACAGCATTTCAAGGAAATGTTACTTCCAAAATATTACAACTGCTATTCCAGTTTACTGTGCATTGGGAAGGAGACAATGAAAAATTTAACAGTATATGAAAAGTGGTTTAAACCAAAATATCATATGACGAGATATTGACAACCTTGATTTGGACTGCTTGGTTATATGCCACATAATATATATGTATATATATATATATATATATATATATATATATATATATATATATATATATATATATATATATATATATGGTATATATATGGAAAAAGTAAAGAATGCCACCTCCTTCCTAATCATTGAAACAATCATGTAAGGTGATATAGTACTTGCTATACAACATGTCTGTATTTTCAATGTGGGGATGGCTTTTGTAAGGGCATAGTAATTAAATTAATATTCCGGTGCCTTCAGAATTGAAGTTCACAATGATTTGGTTTTTGGTATTTTTATTTAGTGTCTGCATTTTGGTTAGGCTGGGTTAGTGTTCATGGTAAGGTTAAGTTAGGTGGATGGTTAGGTTTGGTTAAGATAGTTTAGGGGGGTGTTGGCTAACAGGTTATGTTAAGTTAGGCTAATTTCATCCAAAATTATCCATGAATTTTTACATTTTCCATTTTTTGGGGGCAAGGTTAGGTTAGGTTAGGTGGACGGTTAGGTAAGGTTAGGATAATTTCACCCAAAATTATCCATGAAATTTTACATTTTCTATTTTTTTGGCAAGGTTAGGTTAGGTTAGGTGGACAGTTAGGTAAGGTTAGGATAATTTCTGCGAAAATTATCCATGAATTTTTACATTTCCCAAATTGTTCCTTAAAAAACGGCAGTTATTGTCCTTAAATTGTCTTTTGGATCGCCATATCTCGCCTCTTTTGGCTCCCACCCCCTCGTAAAACCCTCGATTCCCCACAGTTCCCCAAGCTTGCTGAGGCAGGTGGGGCGTTGGGATGGAGGAAAAGGGGGAGGTCCTATTCTGCACTTTTACCAAATCTCTCATATATATATATATATATATATATATATATATATATATATATATATATATATATATATATATATATATATATATATATACATATCATAAACCCAAATTGCCTACACAGTACGAGACATCTAAGACGTGAACATCCTATCTTGTAAATCACAGCACAATGGTAACGCATGAGCTGCCCTGTGGTGCTCTGTGCGGCCACGTCACTTCACAACAGATACTCTACCACTCTTCCTCACGCATCACTTAATTGTTTGGACACCCGCCGGGGTACCTTTTGTCCCCGTGTCACCCAAATACTAAACTCAAAGTATACGTCCCACCCGCTCTCCTGGATTCCCAGCTCCTCCTTCGCAGCTCCTGGCTCCTGCACTCAACTGATTTGTCTTCAGTCTCTTGAACTCTCTTCACATGTATGAAGCCACGCTATTGGTCAACAAGGGAAAGAGTAAGAAAAGATAAGTGGAGGAAATGGGATCAAAATAGGAGATAGAAAGGAAATATATGAAAAATAGAGGAAATTGAAATAAAACAGGATATAAATAAAACAAAATAGAAAGAAAAATGGATAAGGAATAGAGGAATAAGAGGATATAAGGACACTCCCATATGGATATGGCCACGTGTGTTATTCACCACGGCCGTCTGCTGGTCACTCAGCTATCCTTTCCCCTAAGGAAGGAACTCAAAGCTCATATGCTGACCGATCTTCGGGCAGGACTGACACCACATCACACACCACACACATGGGAAAGCTAGGCCACAACCCCGCGACGTTGAGTTACATGAACTTACATCCCGTACCTATTTACTGCTAGGTGAACAGGGCTACACATTTAGAGGCTCGCCTATTTGCCTCTCGGTTTCCTGGACTCGAACCCGGGTCCTCTTGGTTGTGAGACGAGCGTGCTAACCAGTAAGTTCCACTCCACTACGTACGTGGTGTAATTCACCTCGGTCGTCTGCTGGTCACCCAGCCCATGGTACAATAACTTTTTGATATTGTACCATGACCCAGCCAGTCTTCCCCATTACGGAGAGAGCTCAGACCTTATAGACCGATCTTCGGGTAAGACTGAGACCACAACATGTTCCACACACCGGGAAAGCGAGGCCACAACCCCTCAAGTTACATCACGTACCTATTTACTGCTAGGTGAACAGGGGCTACATTAAGAGGCTTCCCCATTTACCTTGCCGCCTCCGGGACTCGAGCCCGGACCCTCTCGATTGAGTCGAGCGTGCTAACCACTACACAACGCGGTGGTGTGTGTTTAATTATTTGGCCATCACCCTAGCTGGCATGGGTATTAGGCCAATTTTATATATTTATTAATTAAATTTATTTTAGTCTTCTTTGAATTTGGCAGTTTTTAATATATACAATTGTTAATTTACTTAATGTAGTTTTTAATAGTTTTTTTTTATTTCTATCTATTTTTTTCATTATTATTCTTTAATAATAACATTATATACACTCATAATTTCATACACGATTCATTAACACAGGGATCCTACTCCTATCATGTGTATGTGTACTTGTATTTGCCTAGTTGTACTGTACCGGGGTTCGAGCGGGGCTCATGCATTATTGTGTTAATATTGTCTCCATATCTTCATTTATATAATTATTCTTTAAAGCTATGCACATCACGTGCTGTAACAACTTCATAATTCAATGTATTCCATATTTTTCCACCGTTCTATGTGGAAAACTGCATTTTCCAATATCCCTTCATACACTTTTCTTCCTATGCTTTGCATACGTACGTCCCTCCAGCCTCTTCTGTCACCAGTACCGCGTATTGCTTGTCTATCTTTTCAATGTCATTAACTATTGTATACAATGTTATATTGTCTCCTCTTTTTCTTCTATCTTGCAAGGGTGTGTGTGTGTTATTCACCGCTGTCACCTACATGGTCACCCAGCCAGCAATATTTCCCTACAGAATACGAGATTATTAGAATGCCATTTGGCCATGTGTGTGGGTGTGTGTGTGTGTGTTGTTGTTGTTGTTGTTTATCAACAGCGTACGTGGCTTCATAATTATAATCATGTGCGCGTCAAAACAGTTGCATTAGAGATACCCAACATGGCTTTAGATCAGGGAGGTCCTGTCTTACAAATTTGCTCGATATCTTAGAATATATTACCAAGGAGTTAGATGATGGAAATAGCATAGATGTTATATATCTAGATTTAAGCAAGGCGTTTGATAAGGTACCGCATAGGAGGCTAGTGTACAAATTGAGACTACATGGGATAGGGGGTAGGTTAGTTGATTGGATTAGTGAATGGCTTTCTGATAGGAAACAGAGAGTAGTATTAAATGGGGCAATGTCTGAGTGGAAGGAAGTGGTTAGTGGGGTACCCCAAGGATCAGTGCTAGGACCTCTTCTTTTCTTGGTGTACATTAACGATTTAGATATAGGAATTAGTAGCAAAGTATCAAAGTTTGCAGATGATACTAAGATAGCATGTGCAGTACAGGGTGAAAAGGACAATTACAGAATACAACGAGACCTGGACAGGCTGATAGCATGGGCAGACAGGTGGCAGATGGAGTTTAATTCTAAAAGGGTCAGGTTATGCATTTAGGTAAAGACAACACAAACTTTAACTATGAGATGGAGGGATGTTGGCTAGAGGCAGTAGATGAAGGAAAGGATTTAGGAGTAGTGATAGACAGGACTATGAAATTTTCAAAGCAATGTTTAGAAGCAAGAAATAGGGCAAATAGGATCCTGGGTTTTATAAATAGAAATGTTAGTTATAGAAGTAAGGAAGTGGTGCGTAGCTTATATAATTCCTATGTTAGGCCCCATTTAGAGTATTGCATACAGGCCTGGTCACCCCACTATAGGCAGGATATCAACATGTTAGAAGCAGTTCAGAGCAGAGCAACTAGGATGATACCAGCTTTGAAGCGCCTGGAGTATAGAGATAGATTAAAGGCATTAAACATGTTTTCATTTGAGAGGAGATGTATAAGAGGGATATGATAGAGTTATTTAAAATGTTCTCAGATACAAACTACATAGATGTGAGATCTTTCTTTACCTTAGAGGAGGGAAGTAGGACTAGAAATCATGGCAGGAAGATTAGAAAGCAAGGCTGCAGGTTAGATATAAGAAAATATTTCTTTAGTCATAGGGTGGTAGACTTCTGGAATGCATTGCCAGAGACGGTTGTAAATAGCACTAGTTTGACAATGTTTAAAACAGATTAGATAAGCACTTAAATTTATTAGATTTATAATTATGTATAGCGCTGCATGATAGTTTTATAAGAAATTTACTATAGTTAAACAAGACATGATCCCCATGTATGGGGATTACAGATTGTAGAGGAATTCGATGCAGGACTTAGCCCTGTTAATGGGCCAAATATTTAGAATTAGTATATAATGTATTGTGTACTTGTAAGTGTATCTTTAAGTACTGATGACGAGGTCGCTGTGCGACTGATACAGGATAACCTAGATGGGCCCTGGTGGCCCTTTGTTATCCTATTATTTATGTTATGTTATGTTATGGGTGGAGGAGCTGCGAAGGGGAAAGCCGGGAACCGAGTAGAGCGGGCGGGACGTGTACATTAAGAGTGCCCTAATTTATTGTTTACACTGTTATCTTTTCTTTTCTTTTTTTTTTTTTTTACCATTCAGTTCGCAAATCATTTTCAATGTTCGCTTGTCACTCAATCTTTACCATCCAGTATATTATCTTTATTCGCCAATCTTTTCTTCACCTAGTCTCCTGTACCCCATCCCACCACTATGGTAATGCATTTTATTAACCCTTTTTCTTCATTCTTCACTGTCCGGAGCTCAATAACTCGTGTACAGTACAATACCTATTCTCTATCGGGCGTCGGCTGTCACCGCCGCGCTCTCGATCAGTGGCAGTGCCGTAGCACTGACGCACAGCTGATTGTGACGTCACTACCATGAGAAAAAAAGTGTAGTACTTCGTTGGCCATATCATACATCCATCTACTTAATTTACTGAGCAGAAATACCACATAAAACACGAGACCTCATGTCCTGGAGGATGGGGGTGATGAGGAACGGTACTGTTGCGGTGAAGGTTTTCCTCGCCACCCCTGAGGAACGTCAGTGTTTTGAGCCACAGTAACTCTTCTTTCCCCTCCCTG
The DNA here is from genome assembly GCF_017591435.1 of Portunus trituberculatus. NCBI lineage: Eukaryota > Metazoa > Arthropoda > Malacostraca > Decapoda > Portunidae > Portunus > Portunus trituberculatus. The sequence goes on along the minus strand of NC_059302.1, from coordinate 4,546,401 downwards.
CGCACCATGATAAGATAAACTTGTAAGAAGTTTGTGGTGCTTTTGTAACGTCCTCTTGTGCATTCAGTAATGTGGAATTGTGTGATATCCGTAAGATTCACTGCGTGTGTGGGAGATGACATGATGTGATTGATATTCATGCAGGATGTGGGTTTTTTTTTTTCCGATTCTACATGTGTGCTCGTTTATCGCCAAGTAGCCACTTTTGTCATACCAAGTTCTTAAAGAAAACACTTTACCGTCTTCTGGAAGGGTTGGCTAGGTGTTTCTTCTCTGCTAACTAGTGAAGTGATTATGGTTAGTTTGTGTTTTATTCCTTTTGATAAGCTACTCCACCAGTTTGTCATGCCAGAGCGATTAAATGACAGGAAGTAGAAGAGTGAATCTCATCAACTTAGATTGTTTATTCCCTGAAAATTCCTTACCTATCTTGTTATCCTCCAAAACATCTCTCAAGAACCACTGACGTTGACCTGGTTGGGCTTCTCAGAGAAAATCCCAGCACATCACCCCTAATGAGAATTGCTTAGGAATGTACAAGCAGCATAACAATAAGAAAAAGGGGGGTCGGGGCTTGAAATTGTGCTATAAGCCTAGAAAAAAATTGTTTTGTAGTTAGAAAAGGACACTCCCTTTATATCTCTTTGAAACATCCACTCCCTCATTGAGTACTAGGGAAAGGAAAACCAAAGAAATAGGTAGCATGGCAAAGATAAATTAGGAAGATTAGAAAGAGTACTACATAGAAAATTAGAGAAAAAATCATTCAATTGCATTTTCAAGAAATTCATGTCAGTTGTGTATAGATTCCATTCAACAAACCTATTTAATTTTATGCCCCTCTCACCTTGGACACCTGGTAAATATCTAGGAAAAATCCTTTCTCCCTATCATGACCAATGCCTTCCCCAAGAATAGGAAGCTTAGTGACCTTGAGGGAAAATGGGGTTTTTGGGTGGGAAAAGCCCAAATAGACCATTTTTAGCAATTTTAAAGAATATAAGAAAAAATGCCCTCAAATTGCCTGAAAAGCCAAAAAAAAATTTTTTTTTGCAAAATATTTGCTGAAGATTTGCTCAAGACTAGCCGGAGGGGATGCACCCCCCACCTGGACCCCCTGGTTACTAACCAAACCGTAACAAAAACCTAACCTAACCTAATTTTAACCTATATGCAAAATGTAGCGAAGCATTGGCAACAGTGCTCACTAATGGCAGCAAGGCTCACCACAGTTGCTTATTCCTGACAGGCTAACATGGTGCTGCTGTGCTGCACCCTTTCAAGGAAATCACAAAAATGTCTGATATCTGATATTACTCACAATTTGGGAAGCTAAATCAACTCCTAATGCACACACAGTTGAACATGTCTCTTCCATTTCTGGTGTAGCAGTGATAGAACTAAAAAAAAAATCTGAATCACAGTCAGAGCACTGGGCGTCAATGATGAAAGCAGCTCAAGAGGAAGAAATCCAATACTATAAGTATGTACCTCGCAGCATGACAAGCTCTTATTGGACATCCTATATTTGAAGGTCCATGATTGGTTTTGCCGTGGCCATGATACATCATTTTAAAAACTACCGGCATGGTGGGCTCTCATTTGACGTCCTATAGTCAAAGGCTTGTGATTGGTTTTGCCATGATACATCATTTAAATAACTTCAAACATGTGGATTCTCATTAGACATGTGTGACGTATGATTTATAGACACCATCAATCCCACAGGAATCACAATGCCCTACTAATGTAAACAGCCACAAGAAGAAGAGTAGGAAGACTAGAATACCACTCGCAAGACTCTATTTCTGACGTGATTCTGAGTTTTTCAAAGCATCAATATAATCCAGTAAATGGCTTGCACCAGAAAAATAGTTTACAAATGTTAACACAGTGTGTGGTAATTTTATGTGCTGCTGAGAAGGACCGATTCTAGACATTAACCTGATGTACCTTATAGAGCATTGGGAATTTATGTGATACTAGGATAAACTTGCCATAAAAGACCTTTAGTGGAGATCAGACTCCTGACAAGGAGAACAAAGTACAGAGCAATGTGTGTCAAGACCATAATGATCAGATCCCAAGTTAGTTTTAGGGTGTTTGTACCTCTGGCTACTGCATAAAGACAGTTGCACTGTGAAGAGTAGGAAATGTAGGAATATGTATTGTATATCGTACAACTTCTATGTTTGCTGTTTTTGTACATGGAAGATGAAGTGACATGAGTGGCAGTTGCTGACTGAGATGAATGGGGACCACAATGGAGGAAATAGCTGGAGACTCAGCTCAAGGTTTAAAATCTCCCAGTTCTTCATCCAGTGCTGCAGATGGCATCCCTAGGAGACTCCTTGGTAAGTGTTGTGAAAATGCCGTTATCAGTTTTATTTTGTTAAATTAGGTAATTCATGAGTTTATGTATTTATTCATTTGCTGCTTTGGGACACCTGTATTATTGTCAACGTGATGTATAGATTATCATATATATTTACTTATTTGTTTATGTATTTATACATTTACTTATTTATTTCATATGTACTGATTTATTAAGTTATCTGAAATTATATTGGAAAATTGTAACATCTCTATTTCATACTTTGTTTCTGATATTAATTCTAATAATGGGATGATTGTCAGTAGTAGTTTCTTTAGTTTTTTTTTTTTTTAACAATGTAGTTAGGTTCTTTTTTATTTTTTTGTAAAGTGGATGCATCTAACATTTTTATCAATGAAAATTTTATACCTTGTATACTTAATTACTTAAAGGTAGCTAAATGGGTAATCAGATGAAATTTCAACTTGGTCTTAATGTGTGTGTGTGTGTGTGTGTGTGTGTGTGTTTCACTGTTTGATCTGCTGCAGTCTCTGACGAGACAGCCAGACGTTACCCTACGGAACGAGCTCAGAGCTCATTATTTCCGATCTTGGGATAGGCCTGAGACCAGGCACACACCACACACTGGGGCAACAAGGTCACAACTCCTCGATTTACATCCCGTACCCACTCACTGCTAGGTGAACAGGAGCTACACGTGAAAGGAGACACACCCAAATATCTCCACCCGGCCGGGGAATCGAACCCCGGTCCTCTGGTTTGTGAAGCCAGCGCTCTATCCACTGAGCTACCGGGTGTGTGTGTGTGTGTGTGTGTGTGTGTGTGTGTGTGTGTGTGTGTGTGTGTGTGTGTGTGTGTGTGTGTGTGTGTGTGTGTGTATTTACCTAGTAGTATTGTACAGGGTTCGAGCGGGGCTCATAGTGTCCTGTCTCCATGTCTCCATTTATCAAATTATTCAGTGTATTCCACTTCACTGTTCTGTGTGGAAAAATGTATTTTCCAATATCCTTCACACACTACCTCATCCTGATCTTCTTTACATGTCCTCTTCTGTCACCAGCACCAGGTCTTCCTTGTCTATCTTTCCAATGCCATTGACTATCTTGTACCTTGTTATTAGGTCCCCTCGTTCTTTTCCATCTTGTAAGATTGGTAGTCACATTTCCTTCAGTCGTTCTTCATATGTTAGGTCCTTTAGTTCTGGCACAATCTTTGTAGCAATCTTCTGTATCCTTTCTAATCTTCTTATATCCTTTTTAGCACTTGGAGACCACACCACTGCTGCATATTCCAGCCTTGGATGTATCATGCTTGTGATGATTTTTTTTTCATCATATCTTTGTCCATGTAATGTAATGCCACTCTTATGTTAGTCAACATTTTATATGATATACCAAATATCTTGCTTATGTGTTTTTTGGGGCTCAGATTTTCCTGTATAATCACTCCCATATCTTTTTCCTCTTTGGTCTTCATTATTTGTTTCTCTCCCATCAAATAGTTCCATACCGGTCTTCTTTTGCTCTTTCCTAGTTCCATTATGTGACATTTCTTGGCATTAAACTCTAATAGACAGTCCCCCCTGGTTTTTATAACTCTTAGCAGCTTTGCATCATCAGCGAATAAATTAATATAACTGTTTACCCCAATGTGAATGTTGTTTACATAAATCTGAAACATAATGAGGGCTAACACCAATTTTTGTGGCACTCTGCTTGCTACTTTACCCCAAGATGAGTATGTATCTCTGATCACAGTTCTCATCTCCCTATCCTTTAAATAATCTCTTGTCCATTCTAGCAAAGTTCCTCACAGTCTTCCTATGTTCTCTAGTTTCCAAAGTAGTCTTTCATGAGGGACTTTATCAAAAGCTTTTTTTTTTTATATCTAGATATACCGTGTCCACCCATCCATTTCTGTTTTCCAGTCCTGCAATAACTCAAGTAAAAGCTTAGGAAGTTTGGTACACATGACCTTCCTGTCCTAAATCCAAATTGTCTGTTCGATATGACTTGCTCCTCTTCTAGAAATTTAACCCATTTTTCTTTGATAATTATTTCACACAATGTCCCCAAAACACTTGTAAGTGACACTGGTCTGTAGTTTAGTGGTTCAGTTGCCTTTCCTCCTTTCAATATCGGTATTACGTTGGCTCTCTTCCATTCTAGTGGAACTTTCCCTTCATTTATTGAACTTTTAATTATTTCCCAAATTGGATCCAGTAGTTGCTCTCTACATTCTTTTAACACCTAGCCTGATACACCATCTGGCCCTATTACTTTTCTGACATCCAACTTGTCCAATAATCTTCCAATATCCTTCTTGTGCACTGCGATTTCCTGTAATCCTTGGCAGTGTTATGTCTTATTAGGTTCTGTGAAATCTTCTGCAGTGAACACCATTTTGAAGGTCTCATTCATTATTTCACACATTTTCTTATCTGTTTGGTGTGTATTCCCTCCTTTGGTTATTTTTTTAATTGTTTCCTTGTTCTTTGTTTTGCCATTTATAGACTTGTAGAAAAATTTGGGTTCGTCTTTGCTTTTATTCACCACATCTTTCTCAGAGTTTCTTTCTTCCTCGCTCCTTACTCTAATACAGTGGAGACTCAATACTCAAATGTCTAAATACTCGAATGCAGAAGTTCAATTTAATACTTGAAACAATTCCTTATAGTCGAACGTCCACACCCATGGTTATAAACAAAGGCTCCCTGGCATCCCCGTTCTCCCTCCACCAGTCGTGACTTGTGGTGCCGAAGTCATCAGAATAACATTCTCCTGCATTCTGTCTGTAGTTTTTCATTTACGAACTTACATTAACACCAAGGGCTTATTAGTGGTGAAAATATTTGGTAATAAAACGGCCGCACATTTGGTTGTATACAAAGCTTTGTCATCTCCCTTCTCACAGCCGCCACTATACCCTTCTAATACTGTATTACTGGTAATACCGGTGTACCGATGCTTGTGTACATCCATAGTCCTGCCGCAGTCTTGAGAAAAACAACATTTTTCTGCGTTCTATCGGTAGTTTTTCATTTAGAAAATTACAATGGCACCAAAGAGGCTTATTAGCGGTAAAAATAAGGAATCTGGTGAGAATGCAAGTGTTAGTGAGCCACAGCCCTCCACTAGTGGATTTACAGGAATCACACCAGGAGAAACTTTACAAAGATGTTTTCATGGATGGTGACTCATCCTCTGGCAACCTCCCTTCTCCTCCCCACTCTTCTCCCCTCCTCTTCTAAGTTATCCATCACCTAGCCTTCACTTACAATATGTACAAATCTAAATTGTAAAAAAATGCATTGAAATTTTTATAAACGAGCTTTTGCTAAGATCGGAACGAATTACCTGATTTATAGGTATCAATAGTCAAACTTTTTAATACTCAGACAGCCATTTGGAACGAATTAAGTTTGAGTATTGAGTTGCCACTGTATATTGATTTCTCGCATCCCTATATTGCGTCTATTGAATATTGTTGTCATTTCTCTGTTTTATGAGTTTCTTCCAAGCTTTATCTTTTGCCTTTTTAGCTTCTATGCATCTAGCATTGTACCAAGAGTGTATTTTTTTCTTAACTCTATAAAAAGATACATATTTTTTAGTCGTTCATTATATTTCTGTAAGAACATTTCATATTTCCTTTGTATTGTCTTTCTGTACTTAATGTTTCTCCACTCAATATCAACAGAAGAGATCCTTAATTTTTCAAAATCCGCTCTTGCATAATTTAATCTCTCTCCTTTGTAGTCATCTCTGTAACTTATCCCATCCTCCTCCTGTATTTGTATCTCTAATGTCACATGATCACTTCTTCCCATTAGAATAAGGTATTGTGTGATTGGTGGTGGCTCTGGTTTCTTTGTGAATACTAGGTCAAGCAACGATGGTTCTTCTTCCCCCCTGTACCTTGTTGACTCCTCTACCCATTGATCCATTGTATTAACCATAGTCAACTGTAACATTTCCTCGCACCACTGTCCAGCATTATCTATTATTTCCATCTCTTTCCAGTTTACTTTTTTACAGTTAAAGTCTCCAGCTAAAAAAGTATTCCATCTCTTCTTATCATGTTATCTAGGCACTTAATCCCCTCTCTTTGCATATCTTTATGTTCTTCAGTTTCCCATGTATTTGTATTAGGTGACGCTTATGTAACTATGATTTTTTTCTTCTTCAATTCCTCTGTTTTGAGTGTTACTCCAATTACTTCCACTTTGTCCTCACCATATTGCACATCCTCCACACATATATTATCACAAACCATTATTAGCACTCCTCCTCCCCCTTTATCCTTCCTGTCTCTCCTCCAGCTATTATATCCCTCCTCTTTAGAATTAACATGGATCTCTTTTCTTAGTTTTGTTTCAACGAAGCACATTACATTCTGCTTTTTCTCTTTCAAATAATCTTTAACCTCTAACATGCTGGATAACAACCCAGTGATATTTGTATAAGTCACTCTTAATTTCTTGCCTCCTCCACAGTCTCCTCTTTTTTCCATTAAGTTTCATATATAGGACCCTCCAGTAAGAATTCTTTTTCACGTTCTCTGTCCTTTTCTGTTTTTTTTCCTTAGCTTTATTTCTTTGCACTTTCTCCTTTTCCCTCTCCTCTAGGTTCATATTTTTTTTTATATCCAGATACCTTTGTGTTCAGTATCATCGGCCAGTTTCCCTTTCCTAGCCATAATTTTCTTTATTGCCACTTGGGATCTCATTCTCACTTTCATTGGTCTCCTACCCTCTTCACTGTATCTTCCTAGCCTGATCACTTCCTCCACCTCCTGGTCTAGTTCTTGCATGCTGTCTTTAATTTGTTTGATAATAGTTTTGGCCAATTCCCTCTCTTCACGTTCTCTCGAGAACTTGTTTGGATTTTTTTTTTTCTTTCATCCCAAAAATCATGAAGCTTTTTCTCTTGTCCACCATATCTCACACAAGATCCTCTTTCTCTTTAATTACTTGTATTACAGCGACTTTAGTGTTTTCCTGGATTTGTCTCTTCACTACCTCTGAAAATTTAACTTTCTCCTCTTTCGGTTCATGCTTCCATGCAATTAATAGTTGCCTCAGCTTGTTTTCACCCAATCCACCATGCACCCTGTCCACAATCCCATCCTGTACCTTTACCCATAAGCTCCTAAAGGAGTTTTCGTAGTTTTGACATGTGGCTTTTAGTACATCATTTTGTTTCTTTATTTCTTATATCTCCTCCTTTAATCCCTGATTGATTGCACTGACCTTCTCACATTCTACTAATCTCAATTTCAGCTCTATGTTTTCCATTGTCAGTTTGTCATGCTTGTCTATTAGACTTGACATCACTTCCTTCATGTTCCTTAACTCCTTTTCTACGTTGACCAACCTCCTCATACTACCTTTTTCTTCTCCAAATCCAGAAAAATCCTTGTCCATAATATCCTCAGTCAGTCTCCTTAATTCAAAAGGTGTTTCAATATACTGCTTGTTTCCATACGATGGCGTATGTTTTGATTCTGTCATATGCCTGGCAGCACTACTCAGATCCATCTCTCTCGCCTTTTTTTTTCCGTCTATGCGATCCAAAACTTACTTAATGTGGAGACAGGAAAACCTATGGCTCCCTCCCCCCCTCTGTACATACATCTAGGTCAGGCTCCAGCTCCTGTTGTATCTTTTCCCTGCAAGTTGCTCAGAGACGTCTTGCCGGTACGGTGTCTGTGCTGTGTATTTACCTAATTGTTTACCTAATTGTAACATACGGGAAAAGAGCTATGCTCGTGTTGTCCCGTCTCCATATCTATTAATGTCCAGCTTTTTCTTAAAATCATGAATATTCCTTGCGTTGACCACTTCCACGTCTAAACTATTCCATGCTTCCACCCTTCTATGAGGGAAGCTATATTTTTTCACATCTCTCCTATAAGTGGCCATTTTAGTTTTTCCCATGCCCTCTCGACATTCTTCCATTCCACATACACAGATCTTCCCTATCCATTTTTTCCATGCCAATCATCACTCTGTATATTGCTATCAGGTCTCCCTTTCTCTTCTGTTTTCCAGGGTTGGAAGTTGCATTCTTTTCAGTCTGTCTTCATAAGTCAAATCTCTTAAGTCAGGCACCATTTTCGTTGCAGCCCTCTGTACTTTCTCTAGTTTCCTTATGTGTTTCTTTAAGTTCGAGCCCACTGTATTGTTGCATATTCAAGCCTCGGTCTTATCATTGCAGTAATTATTTTCTTCATCATTTCTTCATCTAGATATACGAACGCCACTCTTATGTTCCTCAATAAGTTCAATACTTCTCCAATTATTTTGTTTATATGTCTCTCTGGCGATAGGTCATTGGTAATTGTCACCCCAAGGTCTTTTTCTTCATGACTGGTTTTATGTCTTCATTTCCTATCTTGTACATACTCCTGATTCTTCTTTCACTCTTGCCAAACTCTATTTTCTTGCATTTTGTCGTGTTGAACTCCATTTGCCATGTACAGCTCCATTTCCATATTCTGTCCAAGTCTTCCTGGAGTAGTTCGCAATCTTTGTCACATCTCACTTTTCTTAACAATTTTGCATCGTCTGCAAATAGGCTCACATAACTGGACACCCCATCCACCATGTCATTTATGTAGACTGCGAACATTACTGGTGCCAACACTGATCCCTGTGGAACTCCACTCTCCACCAATCCCCATTCTGATGGTCTGTCCTTAATTATTGTTCTCATTTCTCTTCCTACCAAAAGTCTTCCATCCATTTTAGTAAACTGCCATGCACTCCTCCTACCATTTCAAGTTTCCAGATCAGTCTCTGGTGTGGTACCTTATCAAAGGCCTTTTTTAAATCCAGATATATTCCATCAGCCCAACCATCTCTTTCCTGTATTACATCTATCACCCTCGAATAGTAACATATCAGGTTTGTCGTGCATGAACGCCCTTTCCTAAAACCAAATTGACACTCACAAAGTATGTCATTTTTCTCCAAGAAGTCTGTCCATCTAGTCTTCACCACCCTCTCACACATCTTAGCTACCACACTTGTAAGTGACACTGGTCTATAGTTCAATGGGTCTCTCTTGTTACCTGATTTATAGATTGGGACAATGTTAGCTCTTTTCCAGTCTTGGGGCACTACGCCTTCCCTTAATGAGGCATCAATTACTTCACAAACTTTTTCTGCCAATTGCTCCCTGCATTCTCTTAAAATCCATCCTGATACCCCATCAGGTCCCACAGCTTTTCTCACTTCTAAACTCCCCATCATGTTCTTGATCTCCTCCACCGTTACTTGAAACTCCTTCATAATCCCTTTCTGTTCCATTACCAGTGGTTTGTCAAAAGCAGTCTCCTTTGTGAATACCTTCCGAAAGCATCCATTCATAGCCTCTGCCATTTCCCTGGGATCTTCACTGTATACTCCATTTACTTCTAAACTTTCAATACTTTCTCTATTTTTGATGTTGTTGTTCACATGTCTGTAAAAAAGCCTTGGTTGGTCTTTACATTTATCAATTATATCCTTTTCTTGTTTCTTTCTTTCTTCTCTTCTAATCAACACATATTCATTTCTTGCTCTTTTGTAACTTTCCCACTGCTTAATCCGTCTTTTCCTTCTCCACCTCTTCCATGCATCCTCTTTTCTTGTTCTAGCCTTTTCACATCTATCGTTAAACCAGTCCTGCTTTCCAACTTCTCTATGTTGTCTTATTGGTACAAATTTTTCTCACCTTCTTTGTATATTTTTATAAATTCCTTCCACTTTTCATTTGCTCCTTAGCACTCTTGAATTTCATCCAATTTGTCTCTTGAAAGAATTTCTTTAGGTTTCCAAAATCTGTCTTGGCATAATTCCATCTTCCCACTTTATATTCTTCATTTCTTCTAGATTTCTCTTCGTCTATCACCTTGAACTCCAAAACTGCATGATCACTCTTTGCTAAAGGGCACTCCACCCTCATCTCCTCAATGACCATTGGCTCTGTACTAAAGACCAAGTCCAGTCTTGACGATGCTCCCTCTCCTCCAAACCTAGTATCTTCTTTGACCCACTGAGTTAACACATTTTCCATTGCCAGTGTCAATAGTGTATTTCCCATGTTGTCTCTGATCCTTCCATTGACCAGTCCTCCCAACACACCTCTTTACAATTAAAATCTCCCATCATTATAGTTCGTTCACAGCCACCCAACATTTCTTCCAGACATGTTCCTGTATCACTTATCATTTCTTCATATTCCTGTACTGACCATGCATTTGTCTTAGGTGGTACGTACACCACTATGTAGTGCCTCTTTTTCCTTCATTAGTTTCTGCTCTGATCTTTAGCACTTCTGCCTTTCCCATACCTTTTTCACTTGATCCACCTTTATATCTTTTTTAACCAGCAACATCACTCCTCCTCCCATCTTACCTACTCTATTTCTTTTCCAAACGTTATATTTCCCTTCTCCAACCTTCATCAGGTCTTCTCCTCTCTCAGTTTTGTTTCAGTAAGACCCACAATATCTGGGTTCTTGTCCCTCAAGTAATCGTTGAGTTCTAAAATCCCGATATCACTCCATTTATGTTGGAATACATTACATTTCGCTCATATGTAAGTTTCTTTAGTCCTTTCTTGCTGTACTTTTCTGGGTTATGAACCACTTCCTCAGTCTCATATCCAAGATTCTCCAGAAAAACTCTTTCTTCTCTTCTTCTGTCCTCTCTTCATTTTTTTCAAAGCCTCCTTTCTCAACTCATTTAACATTTCTCTTTCCTTTTCACCGAGATCTCTTCTCAACCAAATCTTCCTTGTTGTTTCCTGCTGGGCTAGCCTCCATGACTTCTCCACCAATTCATCTACATCCTTTTGTGACTTAAGTTTGATTCTTATTGGCCTCATACCTTCTCTTGTGAACTTTCCAATTCTATGGAAGTCCTCTATTTCTTGTACTAGGTCTTTTCCTCCTCTTGCACCACATTAATGATATTATTTATCACCTTTTTATGTTTTTCTCTCTCCATTTTACTCGGTGTCTTATCCTCCTCCACACCAAATATCACCACACATCTCTTTTGTCTACAGTTTCCCTCACCAATGTCTCATTTGACTTAATAACCTTCACCACTTTCTCAGCTATCTTCTCTTCTATGATCTGTTGATCTATAATTTCAGCAAGGCCCAAAGTTTTCTCCCTGACTCTTTGATTTCCTTTTCCAGACTTGCAACTTTGTAATTTACCTCCTTTCTTTCCACTTCCTGACTTTTTTCCATTCAGCCTGCTTCTCCATCACTTTTCCTAGAGATTCTCCACATTTTTCGCAATTCACTTTAATTAGCTTAACTTCCTCTTTCAGTGCTGCATTTTCCTTCTTCATATCGGCACAGTCTCTTTTACATTGTCATAACTCGTTTCCAGGCCCTCATACTTTTCAAACAGTTTTTCAATTTTACCTTCTAACTCCAGAATTTTCTTCACATAAGTGCTCTTCTCCATTATTCCTTGAAACCCTGTGAAGTCTGATTCCTCTTTCGAGTTCACGGCCGCCATGTTGCGCAGACGTAAACAAACCAGCTGATGGCTCAAACGCAGGCTACAGTTTATATTTACCTTCACTGGACATTATTTTGCTAATCAACAGTTAACATGACTATATGGAGACGGGACAAACATTACCAGCTCCTTTCCCACCTTGGTTACTCTTAGGTAACTGTAGAATTATAGATGATTGCTCTGGAGCTCAGCGACCACCTCCGCCATCGACGATGTCCCGTGTGTGTGTGTGTGTGTGTGTGTTTGTGTGTGTGTGTGTGTGTGTGTGTGTGTGTGTGTGTGTGTGTGTGTGTGTGTGTGTGTGTGTGTGTGTGTGTGTGCTTTAAACACTGACTTTTCATAATCTTCTTGGAGTGTCCTCTTGTTCGTCTATCTCTATCCTCAATGATTGATACCAGGTCTTGTCTATATCTTTTCCATATGATTTACTAACTTATACATTGTGTGTGTGTGTGTGTGTGTGTGTGTGTGTGTGTGTGTGTGTGTGTGTGTGCATGTGTTGTAATAACTTTATTTCTTAGTATTTTTATTCATATATTTTATTATGTTTGTTGCCTATTATTGGAAATACTAATTCAAAATTCACAAACTACAGCACTCACAAATATGACAAGTGAGGATTACTGCAACACTTATTGGCCTCAGCTCCGTGTTGCTATTGACAAGCTGCTTGAGGGCCCTCCTCCTCCACACCACTTGGGACCAGTCATTGAATTTGAACCCATGTATTCGGCTGCATACAAGTGTGTCTGTCAGCAACACTCGGAGGCACTCTATAATGATCTTATGTCCCACATTGAGAGACATTTTGTCAGAGTTGCTATACAGTTGCAGGTAAAACTTAGTGTAAAGTTGAATTTTTGTATAGTATGGAAATTAACTAGTACTTTCTGTTAGAAAAGTTATTCTGCCATTATTTTGTATTAATTAGAACAAGATCTTCATTGTGACATAGTCAGAAATTTATTTATAATTTGTCAGTATACTAAAGTCATATCTCATATGAATTGCAGTGTACTAATGAATTAACAACCTCAGAAAACACTGTAGTAAGAAAAATAGTAAATAGATCAGCTGTAATTGTGTACTTTCTATAATTTATTTTCTTATTCATATACTTGAATCCTGCCTTTATGAGTTTGTTGTAGTAAAAGTTTTATATTGGTGGACTCTGCATTAATATAACTTATTGTTTTGCAGAATGAAGATGAAAGTCAACTGATTGACCATTGTTTCTATGTTATTCATCGTGCCATGTACAGTTTAGATGGAATTATTCCAGTTTTTACATATTTGGTAAGTCATTGATAAGTGAACAACCATATGATTTTCATTTTGTTTCTAGTGCTCATAGAATTTTGTCTATTAGTCTTACTGGATATTTGATAACATTTTATCTTCCAGAATAAGGTGTATGTTTCTGCCAAACTGTCCTCAAATCTTCGAACAGAATTGCAGAGTCTATTTTGCAGGACTGTCATTGATCCTATTATTGATAAGCTAGTAGGTAAGGAATTGAAGCATTTTGTCTTTCTTCCCTTTTATTGTTGAATGGCTGGACATTCCTAGTTCATTACAAACTGTAAAATATAATGTCCAGATACTTGAACATTGTCTTCCTTGTGGGAATTAGAGATTAACAAAAAAATATTTAAAACTTAATGAATTGTATGATGTTTGTAACCATTTTTAGATCTGCCTTCATGTAAAGATGCTGAATGAATTTATATCTAGTGCAGCAGCAGGGTTTTGAGTTTCACCATGCTTTAATACTTCCAGAGAATTAGTTACAAATAATGCTTTATTTTCAGCCATAGTGAAGCAAACAACTGAAACCAAGCCATTCTCTGTTGCACCACAAGTCATGGCTTCTGTCATAAAAAATCTTCACAAGCTTGATCCAAATTACTCCCAAAAATATCCACAGGTATGTTGAATATTTTTTTATGTGGCTATCATTAGGCACTGGAGAGATACTGTCTTATATCTCCCACACTGTCTGATAGGTTTATGTACAAGTCATAAAACATTTGAACAATCCAGGTAGATAAGGTCACATTTTAATACTTATTTGTAGGAATCTTTAAATATGTCTTCATATTTGCTTAGTCCATTGATTACGTAGAATATAAATGTGTCCAAGCTGACTTTTCTTAACCTAATGGCTGCAGTTCTTAAAAGCATGTTTATGTAGATCCTTAGATATACAATAAGCTTCATGGGTCTTGTATTCAGAACTTGACAAACACTGTAAAGATTGTGTTAGACATTATTTGAGGTACCACATATAGAAAGGAAATCATGTGACATAAACACACACAAAAAAAGTCATAAAACAGTGTCAAATATGGCAATCTACAAAAACATGTAATTCTGTTATTTTTTTAGCTTCTTTTTCTTTTTTTCTTTTCTTTTTTAATGAAGCTTATAATGAGTGCAATTCAGTGATTTCTTTTTGTGGTGTCAATGTTTTAATCCATTTTTGGACAAAACTATAGTTTGATATTTGAGCATTTCAGATAGAAACGTAATAAACTTTACTTGTATACTTACACAATAATGATGAAGATTATCACAGCTACTGTATTTTACTGACTATAAGACAAGTCTTTTTTGTCAATTTTTTAGGCTTCTAAATCAAGGGGTCGTCTTATATACTGAACATAAAACACAACCCTTTAACCCCGTGGTGAACATTAAGAGCCGCGGTACCATGGAATTCATGTTGCAGCACACATGCATATATATATATATATATATATATATATATATATATATATATATATATATATATATATATATATATATATATATATATATATATATATATATATATATATATATATATATATATATATATATATATATATATATATATATATATATATATATATATATATATATATATATATATATATATATATATATACACACACACACACACACACACACACACACACACACACACACACACACACACACACACACACACACAAGTAGCTCAGTGGTTAGAGCGCTGGCTTCACAAGCCAGAGGACTGTTCGATTCCCCGGCCGGGTGGAGATATTTGGGTGTGTCTCCTCAGTGTAGCCCCTGTTCACCTAGCAGTGAGTAGGTACGGGATGTAAATCGAGGAGTTGTGACCTTGTTGTCCTGGTGTGTGGTGTGTGCCTGGTCCCAGGCCCATCCGAAGATTGGAAATAATGAGCTCTGAGCTCGTTCTGTAGGGTAACGTCTGGCTGTCTCGTCAGAGACTGCAGCAGATCAAACAGTGAAACACACACACACACACACACACACACACACACACACACACACACACACACACACACACACACACACACACACACACACACACACACACACACTGAAACAAAACTGAGAGAGGGAGAAGACCTGATGATGGTTGGAGAAGGGAAATATAATGTTTGGAAAAGAAATAGAGTAGGTAAGATGGGAGGAGGAGTGATGTTGCTGGTTAAAAAAGATATAAAGGTGGATCAAGTGAAAGAAGGTATGGGAAAGGCAGAAGTGCTAAAGATCAGAGCAGAAACTAATGAAGGAAAAAAGAGGCACTACATAGTGGTGTACGTACCACCTAAGACAAATGCATGGTCAGTACAGGAATATGAAGAAATGATAAGAGATACAGGAACATGTCTGGAAGAAATGTTGGGTGGCTGTGAACGAACTATAATGATGGGAGATTTTAATTGTAAAGAGGTGTGTTGGGAGGACTGGTCAATGGAGGATCAGAGACAACATGGGAAATACACTATTGACACTGGCAATGGAAAATGTGTTAACTCAGTGGGTCAAAGAAGATACTAGGTTTGGAGGAGAGGGAGCATCGTCAAGACTGGACTTGGTCTTTAGTACAGAGCCAATGGTCATTGAGGAGATGAGGGTGGAGTGCCCTTTAGCAAAGAGTGATCATGCAGTTTTGGAGTTCAAGGTGATAGATGAAGAGAAATCTAGAAGAAATGAAGAATATAAAGTGGGAAGATGGAATTATGCCAAGACAGATTTTGGAAACCTAAAGAAATTCTTTCAAGAGACAAATTGGATGAAATTCAAGAGTGCTAAGGAGCAAATGAAAAGTGGAAGGAATTTATAAAAATATACAAAGAAGGTGAGAAAAATTTGTACCAATAAGACAACATAGAGAAGTTGGAAAGCAGGACTGGTTTAACGATAGATGTGAAAAGGCTAGAACAAGAAAAGAGGATGCATGGAAGAGGTGGAGAAGGAAAAGACGGATTAAGCAGTGGGAAAGTTACAAAAGAGCAAGAAATGAATATGTGTTGATTAGAAGAGAAGAAAGAAAGAAACAAGAAAAGGATATAATTGATAAATGTAAAGACCAACCAAGGCTTTTTTACAGACATGTGAACAACAACATCAAAAATAGAGAAAGTATTGAAAGTTTAGAAGTAAATGGAGTTTGCAGTGAGGATCCCAGGGAAATGGCAGAGGCTATGAATGGATGCTTTCGGAAGGTATTCACAAAGGAGACTGCTTTTGACAAACCACTGGTAATGGAACAGAAAGGGATTATGAAGGAGTTTCAAGTAACTGTGGAGGAGATCAAGAATATGATGGGGAGTTTAGAAGTGAGAAAAGCTGTGGGACCTGATGGGGTATCAGGATGGATTTTAAGAGAATGCAGGAGCAACTGGCAGAAAAAGTTTGTGAAGTAATTGATGCCTCATTAAGGGAAGGTGTAGTGCCCCAAGACTGGAAAAGAGCTAACATTGTCCCAATTTATAAATCAGGTAACAAGAGAGACCCATTGAACTATAGACCAGTGTCACTTACAAGTGTGGTAGCTAAGATGTGTGAGAGGGTGGTGAAGAATAGATGGACAGACTTCTTGGAGAAAAATGACATACTTTGTGAGTGTCAATTTGGTTTTAGAAAAGGGCGTTCATGCACGACAAACCTGATATGTTACTATTCGAGGGTGATAGATGTAATACAGGAAAGAGATGGTTGGGCTGATGGAATATATCTGGATTTAAAAAAGGCCTTTGATAAGGTACCACACCGGAGACTGATCTGGAAACTTGAAATGGTAGGAGGAGTGCATGGCAGTTTACTAAAATGGATGGAAGACTTTTGGTAGGAAGAGAAATGAGAACAATAATTAAGGACAGACCATCAGAATGGGGCTTGGTGGAGAGTGGAGTTCCACAGGGATCAGTGTTGGCACCAGTAATGTTTGCGGTCTACATAAATGACATGGTGGATGGGGTGTCCAGTTATGTGAGCCTATTTGCAGACGATGCAAAATTGTTAAGAAAAGTGAGATGTGACAAAGATTGCGAACTACTCCAGGAAGACTTGGACAGAATATGGAAATGGAGCTGTACATGGCAAATGGAGTTCAACACGACAAAATGCAAGAAATTAGAGTTTGGCAAGAGTGAAAGAAGAATCAGGAGTATGTACAAGATAGGAAATGAAGACATAAAACCAGTCATGAAGAAAAAGACCTTGGGGTGACAATTACCAATGACCTATCGCCAGAGAGACATATAAACAAAATAATTGGAGAAGTATTGAACTTATTGAGGAACATAAGAGTGGCGTTCAGTATATTTAGATGAAGAAATGATGAAGAAAATAATTACTGCAATGATAAGACCAAGGCTTGAATATGCAACAATACAGTGGGCTCCGAACTTAAAGAAACACATAAGGAAACTAGAGAAAGTACAGAGGGCTGCAACAAAAATGGTGCCTGACTTAAGAGATTTGACTTATGAAGACAGACTGAACAGAATGCAACTTCCGACCCTGGAAAACAGAAGAGAAAGGGGAGACCTGATAGCAATATACAGAGTGATGATTGGCATGGAAAAATGGATAGGGAAGATCTGTGTATGTGGAATGAAAGAATGTCGAGAGGGCATGGGAAAAACTAAAATGGCCACTTATAGGAGAGATGTGAAAAAATATAGCTTCCCTCATAGAAGGGTGGAAGCATGGAATAGTTTAGACGTGGAAGTGGTCAACGCAAGGAATATTCATGATTTTAAGAAAAAGCTGGACATTAGTAGATATGGAGACGGGACAGTACGAGCATAGCTCCTTTCCTGTATGTTACAATTAGGTAAATACAATTAGGTAAATACACACACACACACACACACATGCAATTTATTGGCTGCATCAAAGAGAGGCCTTTTCTCTCTACAACTGTTGAATGTTTACTGACAGTGTCCTCTGTCAATGCACCCAGCCATGCCATATTAATGATCATCAATTGCCGATTATGTTAACAGAAACCATAATGTTGATAAAATACTGTTTATGTCAAGCTAGCTAATCGTATCCATCACACCTTATCACACTATAATATCAAATCATCATGAAAAGGTAGGAGCCAGTCTTTTCATTATACCATTCTCCAGCATACTTTTGTTTGAGGTAATAATCAGGATATGTTTTCTGTATAGACTGGCGAGTCAGGTCAAGTAGAGGTATTGGCAAGGTTGCACTCTCCCGCTCATATGCCATGGTTAGGATGGAGGATGACCTTTATTCATAAAACATACCTTGAATTTTTGCTTCATTGGTGATGTGGAACAAAAGTTGAAATTATTTCAGAAATAATCTCAAAAATAATTTCACCAATTTGCATAGAAACTGAGGGAGAGAAAGAAAGACAGACAGAGAATAGAAGAGATGAAGTGGGGTTTGAGAATGAAAGCAAGCTCGTGATTTATGGAGAAGTGGCAGTAGTGGGGGGAATCGGGTGAAGTTCACACCCCACACCTAGAATGGCAAGTTTAGTGTGGCTGTATTTTGAAACTGGCAGCAGCGGTGGTGAGGGAGTGACCATATTATGGCTTCCCAGAGCCCTTCAGCCAACCGTGTGAGCAGCGGCTCCCTCCACAATTTAGGAGGTTGTCTTATACACCATTAATAGCTCAAAATCTAGATTTTCCCCTCAAAAATTGGGGGTCATCTTATGCACGGAGTCATCTTATAGTCCGGAAAATATGGTATTGTTCATGAAGGTACACCCCCTTCTCAAATTTCACGCTAACCAAGTCTCACAATTCTTGAGTTTTGGCATTTAGTTCTAAATTGTTATGATCTCAAGTTTTGTGCATTATTATCATAAGTTTTGCACTGCTTTGATAAGTATCAGTTGCGTTTACCTACCATCAGCGTGCTGCCTCAAGATTCTAATGAGCTCTTCCGTATCTGTAGCAATGACAATGTCATACCCACTGATGGCTAATGTTTTGGCCACCTGAAGCAGTGAGTTTATAGCTGCTGCTACATTCTATCGCATGCATTGCATTGGGCTCACTGCCACTCATTTCTGCCTTTTCCCATGGCAGAAGCCTTCTCCACCCATGTTTCTTTGTTGCAATATTGACAAAGTGCCAACATTCCACTGTTAACCCTTTCAGTACCATTACATGTTTTCATATTTGTTCTGCTTACTATTTGGTGTTTTTATACAGCTTCAGAAACTTATGTGGGGGACTAAAATAGTGAAAACTTTGGCCATGAATTTTCTGACCTCCATAAGCCCTTCCTAATGCTAATAAAATTGTCTGATCATGCTAAAAAATCAAGGTAGAAATGTGTCTCAGTATTGAACGGGTTAAGTGGCGTAGTGGATAAGGTGATGAGCATGGGATCAAGCAGACGTCCACATGTAGGTGCAAATTTCACCACGTACTGCCTTGATACTTTGCCATTTGTCAAGTCGTTTAAAGTTACCTACATGTCACCATGATACCCAGATTCTAGTTGGTTAGACAAAAGATACGCTTGGGTAATGGTATGGGCTTTAGTATGGGTACCACTATGAATAAAATTGCCTGCGCCACTAATGGATGGAGCTGAACAGCGCTTCCCATACTCATCAAGTATATCTACAGGCATTATAGGACATAACATAAAGAAAAAAAAAAACTTTCTTGATATTAAAATTACAAAAGAAATGATGTACCATCATAATTTACTTGGGTCTGAGTGATGCTGGCAACACTGCTTGGGATGTTACCTCATATATATGATGCACTGCTTGTGAGTAATCCAGGGCTCCAACTTGTAAAGGAGTGTTCAGTGGCATTGCTAAGTGAAATGCATGAAAAAATAAACAAGGACAGGTTGATCAAACTGGAAGAACAACAGAAAGTGTGTTGATAGAACAAAAAACATTGTGTAAAGTGGTATTGTAGGGAGGGAAATGAGATGAAATACAGTTGTCTGATTTTGATTATCATTGGTACATACATAAGGTACACATGTTCTAATGATAGGATTGTAAAACTCGCAGTATTGAAAATATTGAAAAAATGCTTATTTCTTTTGACCCGTTAAAATGCTGACTCCCACCCCTCACCACTTTACTCCTTCATCATAAAATACATACCTTTAGATTGATGGTTGTGTTGCAGTTTCAGTGAATATTGCTTTTGTAAAGACAAAAATATGAAAAAAACACTTAATTGAAAAGGAGAAAAAAAAATTATAAAAATATTAGCATTTCGTGCAGAGCTCCAGCCTCTGGTGCTGTGCTTAAAAGCATCATGAAATGTTGTACATGCAAAATAAACAATTATCTAAGCTGAAAGAAAGCAAAAGAAAGTACTGACTGCAAAAAGCATCCTGTAATCTGGCATTACAAGGGAAAGGGGAGATAATTCAGATGAGTACAGTTGCCAAATGTTGATTGTCATTGGGAAGTATAGGTAACTCTCGATTTACGTGATAAATGCGTTCCAAGAGTCATCGTGTATATCAAAATTCGCGTAAAACAAACATGTAATTCTCATAAGAAACAATAGATAATAGGGGGCGGGATGTGGTAAAAAAAAAAAAATGTACAAAATACTCTATTTATTTGGTTAAATTAACATGTTTTTTATTATTTACCATTCTATGTACTAGACGTGTATTTAAAGTAAAGGGAAAAGCAAGAAATAATAAGAGAAAGCAAAAAATAATACGAGAAAACAACAAAACAAAGAATACGTAAACACAACACTCACTGCGTCACTGCCTTCACCACTCACACCACAGTCAGTCACCATCTTCCTCTGAGCTTTTCTACTTTATCAGCAATCCACTTATCAAAAATAACCCTACATGCAAAAAAAGATGAAGGACGTTTTGGGGCCATCTTGGTGAATTATAGGCATAAATTAGACACACATAAATCAAGATTTACCTGTACATAGTGGGAAAAGATGTGAGTTACTGCTAAGTACAGGGCTCTGTCATGTAGG
Source organism: Portunus trituberculatus (assembly GCF_017591435.1). Classification (NCBI taxonomy): domain Eukaryota; kingdom Metazoa; phylum Arthropoda; class Malacostraca; order Decapoda; family Portunidae; genus Portunus; species Portunus trituberculatus. The sequence continues at coordinate 4,525,285 of NC_059302.1, read as the reverse complement.
ACTAGACCTCTCCTGAGAAGAGACAAGGAGAGGTATGTCAGGGGTCTCACTGAGGATGTAGAGTGTCATTTAAATACTAATGACCTTCAACCTACCTATTGAGCCCTCAAGAAATTCCGCTCCAAGTCTACATCTCAGGCGAGCGCTATTTGAACAGCAGATGGTCACCCTGTATCGGATGCAGATGGGCAGATGGCTCATTGGGCTGAGTACTTTGAGCAGCTGTTCATGCTGGATCCTCCAAGTGGACAGCTCCAAACTTCATGGTTACAGATGCCGGATGCTGATCCACCCATTGACAAAACTGTACCCTCCATTGATGATGTCAAAGAGGCTGTGGCAAAGTTGAGAGGTGGAAAGGGAGCTAACATGCTGTCTTGACTGCTGTATGGCATTCAGGTACCATTCCCCCTGATTGGAGAAAGGAGGTTGGTCATCCCTATCTGGAGGGGGAAAGGAGACCATCAGGACAGCAACAACTACCGTGGTATAACACTGCTCAGTGTACCAGACAAGTTGCATGCCCATTTGCTGTTGATGCGTATCTGCAGTCACTTGCTTACTTACAGCAGGTTTATTTGGGTCCTTTTATATGTCCATCCATTCCACTCAATCATATCCTTTTAGCAGAGAGAGGTGTTCGCCTCTCGGGAGACAGTGGTGACACATGCAAGCTTCCAGATAGGGATGACCTATCTTTTTTCCCAGTCAAGGGGAAATAAAATCTAAATGCCATACAGCAGTCAAGACAGCATGCAACCGACAGATCATGGCCTCACCCTCGCTTTGAGCAGCTCCGCACTGATGTTACAGATGCTAGCTGCCTTTCCACCCCTCAACTTTGCCACAGCCTCTTTGACATCATCAATGGAGGTTGCAGTTTCATCAATGGGTGGATCAGCATCCAGCATCTGTAACCCTGCAGTTTGGAGCTATCCGTTTGGAGGATCCACCGTGAACAGCTGCTCAAAGTACTCAGCCCAACGAGCCATCTGCCCATCTGCGTCCAATACGAGGCGGCCATCTGCTGTTCGGATAGCGCTCGCCTGAGATGTAAACTTGAGCAGTGTTTCTTCAGGGCTCGATAGGTAGGTCAGAAGTCATTAGCATTTAAATGACACTCTACATCCTCAGCAAAACCCCTGACAAAGCTCTCCTTGTCTCTCCTCAGGAGAACTCTAGTCTTACATGACAGAGCTCTCTACTGGTTGTGGTTCCCAGCAAGTCTGGCAGCGTGACTCTCCTCAATACTGTCCAGTATCTCTACTGAGGGGAAGCACATATTTCTATAGGAATATTTTGTATTTCCTTGTATTGTCCTTTCATTCATAATGTTTCCCCATTTTAATATCAGCAAAAAATTTTCTTAATTTTTCAAAATCTGCTCATGCATAATTTAATTTCTCTTTTTTGTAGTCATCTCTGTATCTTATCCCATCCTCTTCATGCATTTCCAACTCTAGTGTCACATGATCACTTCATCCCATTAGACTAAGGTATTGTATGATGGGAGGGGGCTCTGGCTTCTTTGTCAATACTAGGTCAAGCAACGATGGTTTTTCTTCCCCCCTCTACCTTGTTGACTCTTCCACCCACTGATCTATTGTATTTACCATAGTCAACTGTAACACTTCCTTGCTCCATTGTCCAGCATTACCCACTACTTCCATCTTTTTCCAGTTTATTCTTTTACAGTTAGTCTGCTACTAATAGTATTCTTCCATCTCTTTTTATCATGTCATCTAAGCACTTAATCAACTCTCTTTGCATATTCTTATGTTCCTTAGTTCCCCATGTATTTGTATATATGTGTGTGTGTGTGTGTGTGTGTGTGTGTGTGTGTGTGTGTATATATATATATATATATATATATATATATATATATATATATATATATATATATATATATATATATATATATATACAGTAAGGTCCCGAGTTACGTCAGAGTTACGTTCCTGAAACATGACGTAAGTCGATTTTGTACGTAACTCGAGTTTTTGTACTTTCAAAGCATATTATCGAGTTTTCAACCAATAATTTTTTATGGTTATTCAGGTAAGTAAAAGGTTATATTGTTATATTGGTATATTATTTACAACTATGTAGGAATATATTGATTAGGGCCGTGAACGCGAAGGACTGCAGGTTGCCGAGAGGGGCGGCCTGAGGCCGCCAGGAGGGTGGGCAGGTCGAATGTTGTGACGCCCAGGGCGGACAGCTGGGAGCTTTGTGGAGTGCGGTAGGAGTAGAAGTGTTATATAAGTAAAAGGTTATATTGTTATATTATTTACAAGTATGTAGGAATATGAAACACAAGCTTGTTTTTGTTGTTGATTAGGGCCGAACGAAGGACTGCATGTTGCCAGAGGGGTGGACGCCTGAGGCCGCCAGGAGGGTGGGCAGGTCGAATGTTGTGACGCCCAGGGCAGACAGCTGGGAGCGAGTGCAGTGCGGTGGGAGTAGAAGCGTGGGCAGCGGGCAGGAAATGCAATAGGAAAGGGCAATAGGGATCAGCAGACAAGCGCAGACGGTGCAAGTGAGCTGCGAGTGTCGTGTGGCCCAGGCGAAGGCTCCGGAGTTGTTATTGTTGTGATAGGTGCGTGAGCCCTCAAGGTCGTCAACCTCCCCGTTGTCATGGTAACGGGCTTCCCATTTTCTTCTTCACTCCCTTACACACAGCTGCTGCCTCCCTTCTCATGTCTTTTAATTATGTCCACTTTTTCTTGTAGCGTAATGGTTTTCCTTTTCTTAGCATCACTGCTATCACTCAGGAGTTTTCTTTTTGGTGCCATTGAGCAAGATACTAAGATAGTCAGCAAATGCAGATGTAGGAACACTCTTGCCAGGGGCGACGGTGTGGTGGAACTGAGGTACGTAGAGTGTTATTTTATTCGAGCATGAGGTGGTGGGCGGTGTGGTGGATAACCACTAGTGACGCCTGGCGGCCAACAATAACAATAAACCCCGCGCTTTACGATTTATAAATTTTCAATTTTTTAAACTCGTAAGTGCGAGTTTGACGTAACTCGAGACCGACGTAACCCGGGACCTTACTGTATATATATATATATATATATATATATATATATATATATATATATATATATATATATATATATATATATATATATATATATATATATATATATATATATATATATATATATATATATATATATATATATATATATATATATATATATATATATATATATATATATATATATATATATATATATATATATATATATATATATATATATATATATATATATATATATATATATATATATATATATATATATATATATATATATATATATATATATATACTGCCTTACCTTCTCATAATATTTCACTCTCTAAAAGTTGAAGGAAAGGTATGGAAGGACATCACGTTGCATTGTAATGGCTGAGAATGTCATATGATAGAAAACAAAGTATTTTTTAGTGGTAACTCATATCGTTTCCTGTTGTGTACATATGTACTTACTAATTGTAATTAACCTCTGGCTACTCTAGTCATCTGAGTATTTCCCTATCCCCATCCAATGCAATATTACAGGATGCTTTTTGCACAATCAGCACTTTCTGTTGTTTCCTTTCATTGCACAATATTTCACAATGCCCTTCAACACTGCATCAGTGGTTGGAACCCCACATGAAACGCTTAATATTATTATTTTTTTTCTTTTCAATAAAATGTTTTTCCAGTGTTTTTGTCCTTACAAAAAACATTATTTACTGAAACTGCAATACAACCATCAATCTAAAGGTATGTATTTTGAGATAAGGGATTTAAGTTGGGAGGAATTAGTAAACTTTTTAACAGGCTAGAACAAATAAGCATTTTTCAGTATTTTCAATACTGCAAGCTCACAATCCTCGAGTTTGGCACTACACCTAAAGAACCAAGCAAACATGAAACTGAAGACGGGGATATAATGTTAAATCAAATGCCACCAATGAGTTAGGGGCGTGGTTTCAGCAGGTGTTGGCATTAACACACTCGATCAATGTCTGTCCCAAACTTTTTCTTCTGTGAATAGTCTATCATGTTCATTCTTTAGCTGCATCAGTCACTCCTGATGAGCCAGGCACAAGAATTCTTTCGTCAGAATGAAGACCAGACATTCTGCACTATATTTTCAAGTTTTAATCTATGAAGTGATATATATCTTTTTATATATGCAAAAAACTGGTAACATCACAGAAGGATAGCACGATATCACAAAACGTGTTTTGTAAATGGACTCTTGTCTGAGTTGTTCCTTTGCCAGCCAGCTCATTGGCTGTTGGGTAAGCACTGCTCCAAATTTTCTACTGATTGGCTGTTGGTTAGCTTGGCTCGATGTCATCTCATCATCCACTCCCTACCTTACATTTTTTTGTGCCTATGCTCCCTGGCCCTTTACGAGAAATGTCAATAAGAGCAAGGAAACAACTTTTTTTTTTGTTGGGACTATTCACCTTCTAGCAGTGTTAAGGAGTCACATCCACTCAGGGCTAGCCCTAGGCTGATGCAACAGATGCAGCTGCATTGGGCCCTGCACTTCAAAGGGCCCCGCGCTCCCAAAGCAGGACTGGTGCGTAAAAAGACGAGTGCAAATTCAATCCCCGCTGTTCATGGGGATTTTTCCACTAATATTAACGGACAATTACTGTCTTTCTTGAACACTCAATTGAGCATATCCTTGCAGCAGCCCCAGTATCCTCACTTCAGGGCCACGCACAGTTTGACCAACAAGTTTGTGTGCTGGTGCGGGGCCCCAATTGAGCATATCCTTGCAGTAGCCCTAGTATCTTCACTTCAGGGCCACGCATAGTTTGACCACCACCAAGTTTGTGTGCTGGTGCGGGGCCCCAATTAAGCATATCCTGTGCAGCTGCAGCTCTCCAGTATCCTCACTTCGGGGCCCCGCACACGTGAATGACGTGATATAGTAGGGCCTGGGCCACCAGAACGTTCCATTTGTCTCACCAGAGGTGCCAGATGCAGGGAAATTTCTTTGTTTTAGAGAAATTTTGACTGTGACGGAAGAAAAATTGCTAAAAAGGGAAAATTATGGAGAGAAATATTAGCTTTTACATTTTTTGCCCCTGAATGTGAATAGATAATTTCATGTTTTGACCTTGAATATGTGTAAATAATTTAGTGTTTTGTATGATCTTAATTCCTAAATGTAAGAAATAAGGAAGTTCTAGGTTGAAAAGGGAAATTTTAGCTTGTATGCAGGGATGGAGGAGGATGGATACTCTCAAAACATTCCTAGCTCCTGAAATAATGTCTCAGCCTTTAAAAGTCCTTAGTTTCCTGCATGACATGAAAAGTGCTGTTGACTTTCCAAATTTCTGGACAGCTCTGAGAATTCTTCTCACCATCCCAGTTACTGTAGCCTCTGGTGAGAGGAGTTTCTCAAAGTTGAAGTTGATTAAAACGTACTTGAGATAAACTATGAGTCAAGAGAGATTGAATGGTCTTGCTATTCTCTCTATTGAAAATGAAGTTGCAAGCCAGTTGGATTACAGTAAACTCATAGACTTTGCATCTGCCAAATCACGCAAGATACGTCTGTGAAATATGTACTTTTCATCACAACTATGACCACTGGATTGAATACTTTGAAATGCTTTAATTGACATCTCACGAAACAGTATTAATTTACAATTGGCACATGTTTGAATAGTTTGAAGTTTATTGTTAAAACCCCCAAAAAGAGGCTTTACATACTGTATTAATAACTATATTAGAATTGTTATTTGGCCTGTAGGAATGCTGGACTGATAGGCCCCCGGATTGAGACTTTGCATTGGGCCCCGCACTTGCTAGGGTCGGCCTTGCATCCACTACCACGGATAGAAGAAGAATAAAAATAATGTTATTTGCAATAAACTGAGTTTGGTCAAGGGTAGTATGTGATTCCCTTTCTATGTGCAGCACTTCATTTTTTTTATAGGACTTTATAGGACTCTAACGCAAGAGTTAATCAGTACTCTCAATCATTCATACCTTTCACTGGTAAACTCTGGAACTCCCTCCCTGCATCTGTATTTCTGACTTCCTACAACTCGTCTTCTTTTAAGAGGGAGGTATCAAGGCATTTGCTCCCTAATTTTGGCTGACATATTTCTCTGTAGAGAGCCAGCACTCAAGTGGGCCTTTTTTTTTTTTTTTTTTTTTTTTTTCTGCCCTTGGCAAAAAATGACTATCCCTTTCCATCAGGGACCAACAGAGCTAAGAATGTGGACATTGCATGTGTGTGTTTGTATTGTGGTCTTTGTGGTGGCCACTGGGATTGGTGGTCAAGCATGTAGATAAATAGATAGAATTTTACTAATGATGCAAGTTTTCTTGGACTTGATTTGTTTAGTAGAAATGACTGATAATGTTGCAATTATGTTGAATGTGGCTTGTCTTATGGAAATTGTAAACACTGTAAGGATTGTGTTGCATATGATTTGTTTTCCATTTCTATACAGGTGTTTGCTGGCTACATTCCTGGTGTTCTTCCGGCAATGCGAGAACATGAACTTTCTAGTTACATAGATGAGACTCGGGAACTCCAGGCAACACTTCGCCAGTTCTGGATCACCTCAAATGCTCAAGGAAGAAAAAGGTGTTTAGATGAAGAAACACCCAGTTAGCATCATTTCTACTTAGGATTTCTAAATTGGATAGTCATGTGAAACAATGGGATACTTAAAAATTTTGAAGTTGTTTAGGTCAATTTCTTCTTTTATATGAGGCATTTGATAGATGATGATTAAGTTTTCATATATATTGACACTGCCTTATGGGAGATATATAACAATTAAATAATCATTTCAGATATTCTCTAATTTCATTGCATCCATCATCATTTCATCATTAACATAATGATCATGATCATGATCATCATTATCATTGTTGTCATCTTCACCATTATACATTATACTAATGATAAAGCTGTAGAGATTAAGCAATACCTGAAGTATGTTGTGTGCAGAAGTCACACTTGTAAAGAATATAATAAGGTGTAATCAGTTGAAATTATATAAGTGGAATAGAGATAACAAAAAGTAAAGGTGACAGCATGGCTGCTCACACCAGTGATAGATTTTAAGCCTCTGTATTTTCTACACATCTTAAAAGGCAACTGAAATGGATGGAGTGAAGGGACCAAGAACACCCTCTATATTTTTACTCCTGCAGTGAGGCAAGGCATGTCTTGGTTACCTGGCTTTGATATAGATCTCAGACTGGTATATAGAACTTCCTTTATTGTGGTACCCCAGCATATTGCTAACAGTAACTATCCATCATGTAAATGTAGATGCATCATTGTTTTTATTTCTCTGTGCTGAGATGATATTCTGATATAAATTTGGATAGCTAAGACAGTGCTAAGAAATTAATACAGTGGTACCTTGAGATATGAGCTATCTAAGATACTAGGTTTTTGAGATAGGAGCTACAATTTGGTCCTTTTTTTGTTTTGAGATACGAGCAAAATTTTGAAATATGTGTCATGCTTGGGGATGTTGCTATAGGCCGGCAGCTTGGTGCATCAGTCCAGCCTTAGTAGAGCTAGTATCATCGTATTTCCTGCGGATCTCATACACTGTGATTGTTCTTTCGTAATTTTCACACTATTTACTTTTCTTCTTTTTGTTTAAAGTGTAGTTTTAATTTACGTAAAATATTTACCTGTGAATGGTACCTGCATCCCTTCTTTTCCCCCTCCCTCCTCCTCCTCTGCCATTCACTACTGTTAGCTGAAAGTGTCTTGTCTCCAAAGTAAGACCACTAAATAAACTTGTGCTGTTATTTTATATATTTCTATGCATTGATAAAGTATGCAAGTGTGCGTAACTGAAATGGCTCAACAAATTTTCTCCTATCTCCGCCTACCTACTCCACTGACGCTTATCATGGACAGGGGGGAAACATACCTGTGGCGATGGCAGTGTGGCCTCTACCCCCCCCCTTCTCTCTCTCTCTTTCTCTCTCTCTCTCTCTCTCTCTCTCTCTCTCTCTCTCTCTCTCTCTCTCTCTCTCTCTCTCTCTCTCTCTCTCTCTCACTTAAAACTTCATTTATTCCATGAATAATGATTACATGATCATCAGCGAGTTTTTTTTGTGATTATTATATAATAGAGCACCAAGTCTTCTATGGGTTGCTATATTTGTACACTCCAGCTCATCGACAGACGCGAATGAGGGTGGGGATGCAAAAAGGCAACGTCCTGTGCAATGCACACCTCCGAGATTAATATACTTTATTAGAGTAGTTTATCTATTTATATTCTCTTTTGTTATGCTTTATTATATTTCTGTACAATAATTATTATTTGTAAATATCTGTTTCTACTTTTTCACATGTAAAAAAAATTGGGATGCTCTTTTTTGGGAAGGCTAGAATGGAGTAATGGCATTTCAAAGCATTTCCATGGAAAAATTGTTTCGAGATACTAGTTTTTTTGAGATATGAGGTCCTTTACGGAATGAATTAAACTCATATCTCGAAGTACCACTGTATTTATGAGCATTCCCTCACATCTCAGCCTCTTTTTACTAGAAAAAAGAGGACTGATCTTTATTACACAACACAACATAAAGGTCAGTTGTGCAACATACTCAATGACTTGTATACCAGACCTGATATATATATATATATATATATATATATATATATATATATATATATATATATATATATATATATATATATATATATATATATATATATATATATATATATATATATATATATATATATATATATATATATATATATATATATATATATATATATATATATATATATATATATATATATATATATATATATATATATATATATATATATATATATATATATATATATATATATATATATATATATATATATATATATATATATATATATATATATATATATATATATATATATATATATATATATATATATATATATATATATATATATATATATATATATATATATATATATATATATATATATATATATATATATATATATATATATATATATATATATATATATATATATATATATATATATATATATATATATATATATATATATATATATATATATATATATATATATATATATATATATATATATATATATATATATATATATATATATATATATATATATATATATATATATATATATATATATATATATATATATATATATATATATATATATATATATATATATATATATATATATATATATATATATATATATATATATATATATATATATATATATATATATATATATATATATATATATATATATATATATATATATATATATATATATATATATATATATATATATATATATATATATATACATATATATATATATATATATATATATATATATATATATATATATATATATATATATATATATATATATATATATATATATATATATATATATATATATATATATATATATATATATATATATATATATATATATATATATATATATATATATATATATATATATATATATATATATATATATATATATATATATATATATATATATATATATATATATATATATATATATATATATATATATATATATATATATATATATATATATATATATATATATATATATATATATATATATATATATATATATATATATATATATATATATATATATATATATATATATATATATATATATATATATATATATATATATATATATATATATATATATATATATATATATATATATATATATATATATATATATATATATATATATATATATATATATATATATATATATATATATATATATATATATATATATATATATATATATATATATATATATATATATATATATATATATATATATATATATATATATATATATATATATATATATATATATATATATATATATATATATATATATATATATATATATATATATATATATATATATATATATATATATATATATATATATATATATATATATATATATATATATATATATATATATATATATATATATATATATATATATATATATATATATATATATATATATATATATTCCTTCCTTGCAGGTTATTTGATTAGCTGATCATATCAGATTCAGTAGAATCTCCTGTTAAGACTGTCATTTATATCTTGTCATCCTTGTCATATGCAACCATTATTCCGTGCTCTATAAACATTCTTGCTGTATTGAAATATTTCTTCATGTTCTTAATCTATCTTTTTCAATGTTTTCTTCCTAGCTTCAACTCTCAACATCTGATCCAGCAGTCTTTTCCCAGACTGTCATAGAATTTCCTGCTCTGCTCCACCAGTCAAAGCTCTTTAGTTACATCAGATCATTGGTATCTTGATCTAAGTGTGTTGCTCCTTATATATTCCTAGGTGCCTTGTCTCAAATTCATTTTCCTCACTAATTGTGTTAGATGTTTTAACCTTACAGTTTGGTCATTGCCACATCACCATATCTAAACATTCATTCCAATTGATATTCGTCTAAATCCTTTCCGTTCCTCCTAACAATTTTTATTTTATTCATTCAAAATTTTATCCTTCCATCTATTTCCTCATCCTTAGTATGGTTGGGCGCTTAATGACTCCGGAGTTGATTCCGCCGACTCCGAGTCCGAGGGCCTGGAGTTGACTCCAACACTGGAGTCGACTCCAGACCTTAACGACTCCAGTCACAGGAGTGTGTAAAAGTGTATACTGCTTGAGCCTTGAGGTGATGAGAATGTATATAACTTTGAACAAATAAACAAAACATTTCTAGTAGGGAGAGAAATTAAAAGAAAAAATGCATCTAAAGTTAAATAAGAATTGTCACCATATGATTGCCCAAATAGTCTATTATATATATATATATATTCCTCAATGAACTTGTAATAATGAAAATATGAAAATAACTTCATGTATATAATTGACGGAGTGCAGAAGACATGATGAATTCTGGGGTAATGAGCTTGGTATGGAATGACATTTGTGTGGTGACACAGAAGAGAGGGCGTGTTGGTATGTCCTGCATGCTTGGCGTGCAGGGAAGCAACTCCGGAGTCAGTAAGGCTCTCATGACTCTGGAGTCGGTAAGGCCTGTAATGCTTGACGAACTGGGAGACGACTCTGGGGTCAATCCATGCCAGACGTGTGGGAACTGGGAAGAATGTGACGCCATGGAGTCGACTCTGGAATTGACTCCGCCAACTCCTCCACTCTTTGGAGTCGGAATCGTTAATCTCCAAGAGAGCGATTCTTGTCCACCCCTAATCCCCAGTAATATGCAGTCCTAAACACTTAACACTTGCTTTTCTAACATAAGACCTTTTTCATCTACTTAGCATTACATGCTCCCAATATTACCCAATCATCCTTCCTATATATAGTAAGTCCTCATTATACGGTAGTTCTTTATCTGGTAAATTCAAAGTTACGGTATTTGGAAATTATTACCCTCAATTCGATATACGGTAAGAAATATTCACAGATACGGTATCCGCTCATGTCATCTGAGAGGCCACAGAGTGGGGGAGCAGGGGTGATGACATCATCCATGCCACACCTCCCCACCACTCACAGCACTGACTTTAACTTGACCACTCTTGGAGCCTGTTATCTCTTCCCCTCATCCCTTTTTTTTTTTTTTTAACTGCATTACATATTACTTACTTGCATTACTAATTAGATTAATAGATGGAGTACTAAAGGGTCTATTGTAAGCACAAATATATTCATAATAATTATGGCAAACATTTAAATTCTACTACCAGTGGCAAATCATGCAGCAACTGATGAAGGGTACAGATGGGCTTGGCAAGCCCACTATCAGAGAATGGTGGATGTCGTATGACACCAAGCACGCCTTAGATAACATCAAGTCATCTTGGGACTAAGTGAAGACCATGAACTTGGTGTGGAATGAAATATGGCCAGAATGCACACATGACTTCCAGGCTTTGCTGAAGATGACATTGGTGCTATCAGAAGTGACATAGTAAATCTGTGCCATAGGGCTGGCTTCAATGAAGTTGATGATGATGATGTTCAAGATCTTTTGGAAAGCCATGCTGAACCTCTCTCAAATGATGAACTTATAGAGCTAGACAAGGCATCACAGGAAGCAGAAAAAGAGAGATGAGGAAGAAGAACCTGTGCGTGGCCTGGACATCAAAACTCAAAGACTGTCTCAGTGGTATCGAAAAAGCTCTGGAAACCTTGAAGGAACGTGACCAAATCCTGCCAGGAGTAGCAAAGTGGCTCATGACGTAGAAAAAAGTGTCAAGATTTATCAAGAAATCTATGATGAAAAAACAAGAAAAACCAAACAGTCCTCCATCTACTTGTTCTTCAAGCCAGTCAGACATGTCATCCCTGTCACACCTGCTGACCCTGCTACAGCTGGCCCTTCCACATGCTCTGCCGACGGTTCTACAGCTGGCCCTTCCTCCACATCCTCTTTCTTCAAACCAGTGAAACGTGCCAACCGTGCTACAGCTGGCCCTTCCACATCTGCTTCCGACAGTGCAGACAACGATGTCTTATCCTCGTCTGCCCACTCGGCGGAAGATGAGTAAGGGCTGAAATCCCTACTGTCCCTTGTCCCTTAGCCTCTGGAGGGACATCATCTAATAGAATACATGGCGAGTGAAAGGTAAATAAAAACATTTTGTTTATTTCTTTTGTGCAGTACTTTACATTTTTTTTTATGACTATTTTCATGTATTTTCATTTCTGTAGGGGTGACTTTTGACGTGCTGGAACACATTCCCTATTATTACATGTTATAATGGGTTCGGTATACGGTAATTTCAATTTGCAGTAAGGTTTTCAGGAACGCATATGTACCGTATAACGAGGACTTACTATATATATATATATATATATATATATATATATATATATATATATATATATATATATATATATATATATATATATATATATACAACAAAAACTGCAATTAAGAAGAAGGTTCACTGAGGAGGTGCTCCCTGAATAAGGTTAAAAGAGCCAAAAGATAGATGCCTTGAAACCTCTCCCTTAAATGAGTAGAGGTCACAGTTAGATGGAGATGCTAAAGCTGGCAGGTAGTTCCAGAATATCAATGTATTGGATACCTATCTCTGCAACTGCATCTGTGGTCTCATCCATAGTAAAATCAATACAATTGACTATAAAAAATCTGGCAACCTCACGACGTGAGGACTGGTGGACTTTAAATAAAAAAATTTGGACTTATATTTATGATGTATGAACTTACTAGAAATAGACTACCTGCACATAAGATTATGGCCAACAGCTTGACACATGCAGGCTGCATGAAGCAAGATTTGTTTGAGTTTGGGAAAAACTGATCATACTGCTCCTGGCAGTTATTTATGATCATACGTTATTGGATCAAAGGACATCATTTATTCATCGTTTTTTTTTTTTTTTTTTTTCTTCTTCCGTAAGAGGGATACCTGCCAAGGGCAACAAAATATTTAAAAAAAAAGCCCACTGGAACTGCAAGTTCCCTAAAAGATTTTAAAGGAATTAGCCAAAAGATAGGGACAAATGTCTTGAAACCTCCCTCTTTAAAAGAAGTAAAGTCGTAGGAAGACGGAAATACAGAAGCAGGCAAGTAGTTCCAGAGTTTACCAATTACTGATATTTATTGTTAAATCTTTAATAAAAACAGTTGACGATCATGTTATGATATATACAGCCATGTTATCATGATGCTCTGATGAACTGACAATCAGTGGCAGTGCTAAAACAGGTCAAATCCAGTTTCAGCCAAAATTTTCCATGATCTGGCAATTTTCCATGGTCCAACAAGTCTCAGATACAGAAGTTGCCAGACTTGGCAAGTTCATCCTGTATATGCTATAATATATATTTAACAGAAATGGATTACCTGTTCAATGCTTTAAAAGAAGAAAATTAAACACTAAATGAAAAGCAAATAAAATTTTTTACACTTGTACTTTCTCAGCAATCAAAATCACGTATGTTTGTGTTTCACATCGTTTCTTTACGTTCCTGAATCCATAATAGGGCTATACCATAGCAAATAAATGATTAAATGAATGGAAATGCCTGCCAGCTTTTGCAAGCAGGACCAACCACATGATTTTGTAGTACAGTGCCATCAGAACATAAATAGTACCTCCAGAAAATGGTATGCCAATGAAGTAAACTTAAAAAGGCACTGCAACAGTCATACAGAAAAACTGAAGTTTCCAGAGTATCAGTTGCCAGATTTTTGAGAGTTAACTGTATCTGTAACGACGTTTTTAAGGAACAAAAGATCCATCTGCCTCTGAAACTGCATTTTCAGATGATATAACCTCCTCATCTGTATCTCAATTAAAAAGCATGGGTGTTGTGGATCTGTATCATTGAGAATAACCACATGGTGGGGTCATGTGGACGTGTGTGTGTGTGTGTGTGTGTGTGTATTTACCTAGTTGTATTTATGTAGTTGTATGTTACAGGGTTTGAGCGGGACTCATAATGACCTGTCTTCATATCTACATTTATACAACTTTTCCTTAAATTTGTGCACACTTTCTGCTGTTACAATCTCTTCACTTAGTCTTAATCTATTCCAGATATCCACTGTCCTATGTGGAAAACTGAACTTCTTAATGTTCCTCAGACACTGACTTCATGATCTTGGAATGTCCTCTTGTTTGTTTATCTCCATTCTCTGTCAGTGTTACCAGGTCTTGTCTATCTGTCTTTTCCATATGGTTTACTAATTTATACATTGTTATTAGGTCTCTTCTTTCCTGTCTATCCTTCAAAGTTGGTAGTTCTATCTTCAGTCTTTCTTCGTAGGGAAGATCTTTTATTTCTGAAGCCATCTTTGTAGCAGTCCTTTGGATTCTTTCTGGTTTCTTGATGTCTTTCTGCCTGTATGGTGACCACACCACTACTGCATATTCTCGTCTAGGTCTTATCATAGTGGTTATGATCTTTTTCATCGTACTCTTATCCACGTAATTGAATGCTACCCTGATGTTAGTTAGTGTCTTGTATGTTGACAGAAATGGCCCATTTACGTGTCTTTATAAAGTCAGGATGTCTTGTATAATCACTTCCAGGTCTTTCTCTTCACTTCTTTTCATTAGAATCTCTTCTCCCATTTTATATCCACACATAGTCTTCTATTACTTTTACCTATTTCCATTACATGGCATTTCCTGGTATTAAATTTTTATTTTGACTTTGGCTCCATTTCCAGATCTTGTAAATATCTTTCTGCAATTCCATAGTCATCAATATTCCTTATTACTCTCAAAAGCTTTGCATCATCTGCAAACAAATTTATGTATCTACTCAAACCCTCTTGTGTATCACTGACATATACTTGGAATATAATTGGTGCCAGCACCGAACCCTGTAGTACGCCACTGGTAACTGTGCTTCAGCTTGATGATATCTCTTATCATTCTTCTCATTCCCCTATCTGTTAACCCCTTATGCACAATTGTTTTCTTTATCTTCCTTTCCCCCCGGCTGACCATTTCCAGGTATTTTTCAACTTTCACCAAGGGATTTTTTTTTCTTGAGGGATTGTAGATCATATTTTTCCGCATCTGAAATAGAAGTCCACAACTCTCTTAAGTGCTCTGGTTTGGCCGTGGCAGGCCGCCAAAGTCTGAAAGGTAAAGAAAATATCCTCCCTGTGTGACAACAGAAAATGGGGGTTTCACTTGTCAAATGCAAGTTTTGCAGAAAGGAATGAAATATTGATAATTTGGATGTGGTTTTATATATTTTGATGTATTTTTATGTGTATGTCTGCATCATACAGCTATCACTTCCTGCAACCACACAAAACAAAACAAAACAAAAAAAATGAAAAAAACTAAATTCATGGCTCATTTCTGGTGCACACGAAGTTTTGTATGCGTATGTACACATATATGTGCGCGCTAGGAGTTTACATGGCGCCCAGACAACCCTCCAGTGATGCACACAAAGGAAGGGAGGGCCTAGGGAGGGGAGAGGACGTGGGAAGTGGGAGGGACAGGGTTGACCAGACCCTCTGTGAATCATGTGGGGATAGAGGCTAGTACACAGCACGGGCCAGCGCTACAATAGTCAGTCCTGACCTACAGAAAACGCCCTTTGCAATGATGCTAACACCAGCTCACTACCTCTTACCATAAGTTTTTTACAGCCCTTGCTATATGTAGGCTGATCAGCATTACAATTTCAAATTTCACCCACCGATATGTAGGCTGATCGCACGTAAGGGGTTAAGTAGTCTGTTATCCAATTTAAAATATTTCCCTTTATTCCTCCCATGTGTTCTATTTTCCATAGGAGTCTTATAGGTGGTACTATGTCAAAAGCCTTCTTAGGGGGGAAATATGGTCAATTTGGTCGAAAATTCTTGAAAATATGAAATTTGGCATTGACATCATCACTCTTATCTCTAGCTGTGGCAAATGTTTGCCAGGCACAAGATGCATTTCTCATCTGGTTATGGCAGTTTAAAGAGCCAGGTCTTTAAATGCCTAAGCTTGTGCCACAGCCCCTTTATCTGTTAGGCTTTGATTTTCTTGTATTTTTTATTTATTTATTTTTTTTTCTGTTTTTCGAATCTGTTTTCTGATGAGGCAGTACAATAGTTCAGAGGAGCTTGTGATTTGGAAGGAAAGCCAGCAACGCTACCATGTTCACCCCGCACCCCCCCACTCCACAGTGTGATCTTCAACTTGTCGTGTGTTTTTTTTTGGTCTACAATTCACAATACCATGTGTAAGTGCCCAAAGAACGGTGAAGAGTGAAATAAATCGCCAGAGAGCCTTGAAAAGGTGGAAGACTGAGGAGACATGTGAATCAACCGCTTCGTCTGTGGCAATAATCAAAGCAATCCTTAGTTTTCCACTTTATGATAACAAGGGGTATGTGGGCAAACATAGGAGCCAGACTTGGAGAAATGGTGACGGTAACAGGATCAGTGGCAGGGCAAGGTAGGCAGTTGGTGGTGCAGGACGATCAGAGCTGTGGCTGATGTAGTGGTCCTTCTTCCTCCACACTGTCAACCTCATACAAATAACAAACTAGTGCTTCACTCACACGCTCTCTCCCAAATACCATTATACAGATAATTAATGCACACACAAACTAGCTAGTTACAGACTCTACACCACTACAATGATTTACAAATATAGCTCAACATACATCCTGATGAACAAATACAGACATGTCGTCTTCCTCCAGTCTCGATTTATGTTTTTCTCCATATGCACACGTGTCTGGAGCAAACTACAGAAAGCCTATTACCACAAGAGGAGAGGCAGGCCTACCATGAGCAATGATGGTTCTCTGATAGTGATATCATTAGAAAAACTACAAAAATTTATCAATTTTATGAAGTGTGAGTGTGGAAACAGTTACTTTTGAAATAACAAGTAATAACTTCAAAATAAGTTCTACCTGGCCACAATGAGGTGGGTGGGCTCTAGTATTACCCATAGAATATGTTATTTTCATAATGGATATATTATATCAGTAATATGTCATATGTATCAGTATATATGTTGTATACAATATGATAAAAACAGAGGACCAGGAGCTAGAAGTCTACAATACAAGGGAGAACTCACTTTGTGTAGGTTTCTTTTATATGCTATCAATGGCTTCAAACTATCTAAACAACCACTACCAACCTCCAAGAAGATGTCAAAGGATTATGTGAATAAATATTTGTTTTGATGCATGTTGGAGTTGTTTATATGGGAATATTGAAAATGTTCACAGAAAAATGTTTTTCCAAACTCTCTTTTTGTGCATAAATTGTTAAATAACTTTTTCAGTAATTGACTGATTTAAAAAATTCATGCAGCAGAATGATCATCATCAACCTCATCTTTACAAATGTTACCATGGTCATGATCAAATTCCTTCAATTAAATTTATAGCAGATTTTTTAATTTAAAATATCAAATAAAAAAAATTGTGATGAAATTGTTGTAACTTAGTTTATGTGTATGCAAAGGCTTACATTTGTTGGCCGATATGTCTATTACCTCTGATCAAGAGGAAATTGCCATACTATTAGTTATGATTTTACAGCATTATTTTGAATATCTTTTTTCATAGCCAAAAAAATTATTTTTGCACAAAAACTACCAGAGGTATCTGTATGATATTTACAGTTAAAAAACAATACTTATTAATACACCTTGTGTATAAATATTATTCAACTAGGTGAAAAAATAAAGATAGGAGAGCCAAAAAAATGATATTGCATCACGAATCAAATTTCCTCCTTAATACAGCATGCCAACCCATCCATCTCTCCCTTGTACTTCATCTCTTGTATAAAAGTTTAGCAAGTTTGGTATGCATAATCTTCCTTTTATGAAATCAGATTGGAAGTTATTAACTATTGCATTTCCTTTCACATATTCTAACCATTTTTCTTTAATAACAATTTCACAGATCTTTCGCACACTAGTTAGTGACACTGGTCTGTAATTTAGGACTCAGTCTTTTTACCTCCTTTTTTTTTATATCAGGACTACATTTACTCTTTTCCATTCCTTTGGTACCTTCCCTTGAATAAGAGTTATTGATTACATCCAAAATTAGTTCTACCAGTTATTTTCTATATTTTCTCATTGTCCATCCTGACACTCCATCTAGTCTCATTGCCTTCCTTACATCTACCTTTTCTAGTAATTCTCTGATTTTCTGATACTGATTGAGGTGGTCTCTAAGTTTGCAAGCATATCGGTATAGGGTAGTATACATAGCCAGCAAGGACAATTTAGGTGCTGATCTTCTTAGCCAATCCTCTTAATTAATTCCTTTTTTCATCTACTTCCCAGTAGATGCTTGTTTGGGGGGCTGTGTGAGGGAATTAATTATAGTCACTGCTTTGGTAACTATGGTCCAATTCACTGAACTGAGTCGGCTGGCTGACAACAAAACGCTTCAGACCACCTACCGTGAAACTTCATCTCCCCACACTGGCAAATCCGAGCAAAGGTTGGCCTGCTCTGTCTTTCCCATCAGCAGAACACGGCCAGGCCTCATCATGGCAATACCACCTTCTCTCTCCAGCCTGCCATTGTTCTCAAGGCATCAGCCCTCTCCAATGGGCTGGAGAGACTGATTCAGCCCTCGCTGTTGAAGGCACTTGTCCCGTCAATACTGACATGACAGCATTTAACCAGTCCATTGCCCCTCTTCCATTTCTCTGGTAGTAAGATTCATACATTGTCCATGATTTGAACGGGGAGATGCTGGATGGTTGGCACACTAATTGCGCCCAGGAAGTCCTGTTCTGTTACTACTCAGTTACTGCTATTGGATGTGTTGTGAGTGCAGTAAACGGGTAATTTGGTAACTGCATTGTTTTGTTTATCCACTCTCAGGTGTCGACACACACTACCCTGAACCCAAAGATAGCAGAGGGGCGTTCATGGCTTTGTCTCTTACTGTGCCTTTACATACACAAACCCTCCCAGTGTCCCCTCTTTATACTGGTTGTCAATAATGATCGAGGGTACGTGGAATAGTAAAGGTTCCTCAGGCCACAGCAGTACTGACCAAGTTATTTTTTATTACTTTTTTTTATGAAATTAAACACAAATATGGGAAAGACGAGTTGGATAATATTGTGGAGCATGTAATGCTAAATAGAAGAAACAAGTATGAAAAATACATTTTAGGTTTAAAAAAGGGATACTTCATTGAGCCATATACAACTAAAAACAATCTCCTTTCTGCTTTTCATTTGTGTACACTTATTGATCATACTCTTATTCTTATAATAGAAGTTTCCTACATCCAGTATGCCAGAGCTGCTATGCATGTTGATTTAGTATGTTGATTTGAAGGAACACATTACCAAGGTTCTATCATTGGAATAGTTACAGAAAATGTGACATCAAGATCATGCTAGAAATTTTGAATTTAATATTAAGGATCAATATTGTGTTCATAGGCATGTGGCCTTTTGTACCAAATTTATGAAGCAGTTCTTTATGAGCAGAAATGTGACAGTGCAATAATTATACAAGCTGATATACCAAACTAATAGTGTTTTGCTTCCATGATATTGTTTTGTCTGTTTTGTGTGTTTGGTGTTTTATTACATTTGGAAGCTACAGCTAAGGAAGTAAAAATTTTTGTCTTTTCTTTTTTGTGTTGCCACCATTCCTTCTGTTTCTATTTTGGATCTTTATTTAGCATGTTCCTTAACTCTGATTTTGTGTATGGCAACAACAGTATATATTAGGTAAAACTTTTATTGAGTCTAAAATACATCTCTTGAAATAATAAAATTTTTATTGAATCAAACATCAAAAATCTTTCTGCTAGTGTCAGAGATCAACTTCTACACCTTCTAACATAAGAAACCTAACTACTCTTGTTGGCAGTGATGAACCTTCAAGACTGACACGAAGGCGTTCACCTAACCATTGACGAATATGAATCCTACACAGGTCAGCTAATGTGAGAGGCTGTAGCCTGGAAAGATAAGAAATTACTTCATAAGTGACATAACATGCAGTGTCACAAAAATGTGTGAAATATTTGACATACAAGGCTAGTAACTTTAGTAACACACTGTTGGGCTATGGAAGAGATGGCATATAGAGAGATAACATCCCTTTTTGTATAATTTTTTTTTTTTTATGAAAGACCAAATAAATACCTGACTGTTGCTAATCTTGACATAAGAGTGCCTGGAGTGAAGATACCATTGAGCCAGTCTGCACTCCAAAGCTTGAACCCCGCTAGTAGCAGCAGGGTGGCCAGGGATGAGTTGCCGCGTAGAGCTACCATGTGCAGGTAGTCGGGTGTGGCAGTGGGAGTTTGATGATTGACGTTGCAACTGTAATTGTTATACATGGCAAGCTTTTATTTTAGGTCTACTTATGTGCATCTTTTTTTACCCAACTACTTCTTGATATGTACTCTAGCTTCAAGTTCTTTACCACCCTTGCAATCACTCTGAAGCAAGAAACAATGAAACATAGTGAACATGGTTCTCAAAACCTCTTTAGTAAGAGGGAGAAAGTTCCACCTGCCTGATGTTTCATTTATACTTTAAAATTTCTGGTAACTACTCATGTGTACGTGTTTCCTACTTCATACTGATGAAATGCTGTGAAGTTATGAAAAGTATGAATACTTGGGGTTGGAGAAAAAATAAAGTGAATAATGAATGGAATGTTTTGTATTATGAATACAAATAAAAGGTATAGTACTGAAAAAAGAAAAGATTGTGGATTGTGGGAAGTGCAAGAAACAAATGAAAACAGTGATTACCTTTTCGTGGTTTGTGCAGAGAAGTTTTTTCCTTGGAAACACCATTTTTAACACAAGATGTTCCATAGGTACACACGTGGTAGCTTCAATGCCCCTTTAAACTGATTAAAATATGGTGATAAGCGAACATTACCAAAATATGGTCAGTTTGACTATTATTCACTGGTCCCCAAACATTGCTCTTTTGATTTTTTTTTTTTGTATGTCAAACAGTTGATTTTGGTTGAATATCAAACTGAAATTTATATTTTTTGTCATTATCATATTTGATATCCTTCATAAATATAAGGTATAGGATCACAGGAATCATCAGTTGCAAGATAAAGTTGATCCCTTACCTAAAGCTTACAATTGTATATAAGCTAAGTGTTCAGAGAACCAAAGACCAAACTGCAAAGGGGGATTTTTCTTTCAGAACAGGTTTTCACACCTATGTGGAACTCAAGTTTCATCATTATATCAAGATTGCCAAGGAATATAATGTACTACTGGAAGGTGAGAGTATTTCATTATTCACTATGTTCACATCAAAGAAGGTTGGGTAAAGTGTGAATCACTGAGGTGATAATTATTAGTTAATTTAATATGGTAAGAAAATTAACATGCATGAGTTGCCAACACAAGATCATGCACACTAATACTCTACATATACTCTTTACAAACTTGCTTTTCCTGCAAATGCATGGTGATTATATATATATATATATATATATATATATATATATATATATATATATATATATATATATATATATATATATATATATATATATATATATATATATATATATATATATATATATATATATATATATATATATATATATATATATATATATATATATATATATATATATATATATATATATATAAGAAAGCAGAACAGATCATTACAAAAGAAATAATAGAATAAGAAAAAAATAAGATTCCTGCTTTCTTTTTGTTTTAAGGAAATAGTGTGTTAACCTTTCATGAGACTCATAACATGCAAGAAATGTTTGGAGATATAATCCCATGTTTTATGGATTGAAACAAATTAATAAAATAAGTCAAGTTATCATTAAGAAAAATCCAAACAAAGTTGATGAGCAAAACAAATAACTCAATTACCCTTGTCTTATCAGAAGAGCAGCTGCTTTATTTTTCTCAAGCAGCAAAGCTCTATACAGTGGAGTGTCTCCAGCTGTTACAGTTTCTAAATCAAGGTGAGCACCATGACTGTAGAGAAGAGAGAATACAGTGCTGAAATCAGCAAACTGAGCATCTCTTGTGCCCTCTACTGCCTCATGTAAGGGAGTAGTGCCAGTCAATCCATTGGGGTAGTTGGTGTTGGCACCTGAAATAATGTGTGGTGAGAACATGTCTGTGTATAAAATAACACTTGTTTAAAAGTATCAATGTTTGCAACAATTACTAATACTATATTAATCAATTTTAGAAGAAAACCAAGTGATATACAATACATCTAAATGAACACTTTTCTCTAAATCGGGTCACCAAACTATGACCTGTGGGGTGGATCTGGCCTGTAAGGTCAGTTCATCACGCTTACCAACAGTTCTTAAATTTGCTTGATAAAAACATATGGAATAATAATAATGGAACATCTTAGATGTTGTGATACAATTTAAATTTCGGTATTATGTTTAGCATACTAGAAAGAAATTTCCCACTCGTATGGCATTAGTGTTTTGGAACAACTTCCATCTGTGATCAAACACTTAAAAAAATGAAGTACAAGAATTTCTTGATTCATGCATGTTTAGATTGTGATTTTGGAATAACACGAGGTAAAAAAAACCTAGTAATTTTTTCATATTATACATATTGTTTAGAATAAGATGGTCTAAAAAATCAAGTTGCACAGCTGGTTTAGTTCCGTGATGTGGCCACTAGGTGTTACCAGGTGTTCCCCATGTGTCCCTTTGTGTGGTGTTTCAAGCTCATTGTTATTAGTGGTGGGCAGGAATTAATAACTAGAATAATCAAGGAAGCAGTTCCTTGGACAGGTGGAGCTGTCAGAACTGGTTCTGGAAGTGGTTCAGCGTGGAATTGGCAGAACGCAGCTGGTGAATACGAACAAACTCAATACAAAGCTACATAACAGTACAGCTTTATATAAACATGTAAAAGGAAGCAATAATAAAACATAACTTCTTTATAAGTTTGTTTGATATCCCACAGCTCATATCCTTCAACTTAAAATGTCAGCTGAATGCAATCCTCCAGACTTGAAATGTTTTGTACAGTTTAGTTCAGTAATCATGTTCACTTTATGCAATTTTTACATTACATGAACCCTTCAGGATCATATCACTTGCATAATTCGAGAAATCCCTGTATCTGAAGTCAACACATCAAACAAGATTGACTGATGAATATTTGAAAGTGATTAGATGCAGCAATTTCAAACCAAACATTGATGATATCTTGAAAACCAAACGTCAGTTTCACAAATCTCAGTATCACTAACTTTTTTGCTGCTTAGTTAGTGAGATTCGAAAATGCACACATTATGTCTGATGTAACATCTTTTTGCTACTGTTGCCTTCTTTAACCCATTCAATACTGGAAAACATTTTTTATCTTGAGATTTGTGTACAATTAGATCATTCTATTGATATGAGGAAGGGTCTCAGGAGGTCAAAAGATTAATAGCCCATCTTCACTATGTTTATTCCCCACATAAATTTCTGAAGCAGTGTAAAATTACCAAATAGACAGCAAAATGAAAATAGAAATGTGTCGTGGTTCTCAAGAGCTTAATAACTTTTTAGGAAATGAATGTTGGTTGTCTTTGTTTTTTGTGTATTGCATGCCAATCACCCATAATCTTTTTCCCAAAGCTTTTATTCTGGCTTTCAAGTATTGAGCATAATAATTATGCAGCCTGTGCTCATTATTTCAGTTATCCGGCCATCTGTGAAAAAAGTATGGCGAACCTTGGTCTAAATCATCATAAATGAGTTTCCTATGTACTTTTAAACCCAACTGTTAACTTATCAATTAACCCTGTTATATAAGTTTTAATAGAATGAAAAAAGTATGAATAATATTGAAATTAACATATGTCTCTATGGTACATTGCATCAGATTAGTGTAATTTTTGTCAATTAAATTAAACTTGTATGTAGAGTATCATAAGAAGTTATATTAACAATAAAAAGATTAGAAATTGAAGAATGGCTTGTTAGAATAATTTACTGATAGCAATATAAGTATTTTTTGCTATAACAGTAAGAATGAGCACAAGCAAATTACAAAATTTCTGTAAACACTGGAATGAAACAGATTTTTTAATATGTTCCCTGCATCTGGCAGTGCAAGCTCTTCTTCACTGCAATATAAATAAATTGTTGTCACATCAGTGCTGCTCATTACAGAGAAGCGAGAAGAGGTGAGAGCTGTCTGGGAGCACACCTAAATGTACTGGCAACATCAAAGTATTTGCCCACGAGTGGGTCGTATCGTATACCACGAAAAATCTATGACATTTCTGCAATACGACTCACCAGTGGACATACATTATCTTTCGATATCCAGTATGTCTCTACACTATACTAGATTTTTCCATTCCTAACAGTTTGTTTATATATTACTGTCATTTTGTTTTGCAGATTTAGAAAATGAATGTTACATGATTTTATGGTCAAATTAGTTCAACAGAAGAGAGAGAAGATAGCCCACATGAAGACTCTGATGATCCACTTTATAAAACAGAATCTTCTTGCTCATCTGAAAATTAAGGCGTAACTGAGGAGGATGAAGAAGAGGAAAATTCTGTCGATAATATATTACATCATCTGTTTGTAGTTGGAAAGCTGTGGCTTCCACACAGCATTTCTTTCCATTTACAGGAAATTAAGAAAGGTGAAGTAGCCTCTCTTGAAAATGATGGAAGGCATCAAGGTATTCAATTGGAAATATTAAAGAAATATATTGTATTTTATCAACAGTTCTTGAGCATGATGACAAACTAATTGCAACAGATAGTTTCAAGAAGTGGAGAAAAAATAACAATAGAAAAAAAAAACCTGGTGTGCAATGGATTACAATAAATCAAAGAAAGGAGTTGATCTTTCAAATCAAATGTCATCACATCACATCTCTGAGAAAAAACAAAATGATGCAAAAAAGTTGCATTGGAGTTACTTACAGGAACTTGTGTAGTGAAAGCACTCTTTGTTTTCAACAAATATCACTTGGACAAAAATGAACCCTATTGCATTTCAAGGAATCAATCATCCTTTCACTTCTAAGTAATAGTCCATTTGGAGAAAATAAGATCAGGCAAAACATGTTCGAGCAATGTCATTCTCTGAGGTACCCAGCATTTCTTATCAGATGCTGAAGGATCAGAGAGAGAATTTTGAAAAAGATATGTAGGATGTTATGAAATACACTTAACCCTCAGCTATCGCGCCCAATTGGGGCCGAAATAGCCGCGCCATAGCCGAAAACGTGATAGCCGAATTGATCTTGGCGGGAAGACGGTTTTGGCAAATGAGCGCTCAAATATTCCATGACGTCATGGCGGGGCGTGTGATAGCAGGCATCTAAGGTCGCGATAATGAAATTTTAGCAGCTTTTCATGGGTGCGCGATAGCAATAAAACGCGATAGCCGAAGTCGCGATAGCAGAGGGTTGACTGTAATATCCACAAATGAAAAATTTAAAGTGGCATAAAAGAGGCAAAGAAAGTATCAACTTTTTACAGCTCATGTGATGCCTTACCCATGTCTGTCATGCTTTGAAATTAAGCATTTCAAAGTAAATTATGGAAACATGTAGCAGGTATTTTTTTCAGTTTATTATTTTTTTCAGTTTATTCTGTTTTGTTTCACTACATATGTGTTTATATGGTGTGCAATTTATGAAGGTCACCAATGATTGTTTTGTTATAGTTTATCCATATGACATCAGAAAAATTATGAAAGATCAATAAAGAAAATTATTGAAGCTTATCAAGGAAAGTCCAATTGTGATATTACAGTTTGAATGATTTGTTATAGAAAAGTTTTAAGTTCTTCTGAAGGAAAAATGCAAGAAAATATAGATTTCTTACGTGTACTAGAAAAAAAGGGAAAAAATATTTTTCAGTTAATTCTTATAGCAGGTATTTTTTCCAGTTTATTCTGTTTTGTTTCATTACTTATGTTCATTTATATATGCAATTCATAAGGGTCACCAATGGTTGTTTTGTTACAAATTGTCCAAATGATATCAGGAAAACTATAAAAAATCATTGAAGTTTGTCAAGGAAAGTTCAATTGTGATATCTGCTTCAATTATTTGTCATAGAAATATTTTATGTTCTTCTGAAGGAAAAATGCAAGATAATATAATTTTCTTACATGTATTATGAAAAAATATGAAAGCAAGAAGACTATTTTTCATATAATTTTTATAACAATAAAAACATAAATAAACTTCATATTATTTATCAATCAGTGTTAATTATGCCCTCCTATACATACTTTATTGCAATTTTACTATATAATCCAATTTCTGTTAATAGTATAGTAAGATTAAAATGTGATATATATATGAGAACTGTTGTATGACCCATGGGTGGGTCGCATCGCAACAGTGAATAGAAATTGGCGACCCACCAGTGAATTGCATCGCAAGTGACGTGTTAATAATCCCTTACCAGTATCCTTCTGAAATGTTCTGTCTGGTGACTTTAGAAAAGAATCCTATGAATGAAGCTTTGCATACAGCTTGGTACTTAATACAATGAATGATAAAGCATGATCTGAACTCAGAAGACTGAAAAGGATAAGCCTACAATGAATTAATCTGTATATAATTAGTGTCCATGGAAAATATTGCACATTGCTGCACAAAAATTCTAATTATGGTATGCTTGGTTATCACACAGTGGAGCAAAGTTGTGCTTTTTCGTGTCTGGTATTGCTGCCACAAGTGCAGGAAGGATGAGGATATGTAAGGTGACTGACAATTCCTGCCTCAGTGCTCTATAAGCTACTAAAAAGAAAGGACTCATCATACTTGTTTTTATTCCACTGTTCCCTGTTTCCCCTTTCCCTCCCCAGCCTTCCCATTTTTTGCTACAGTATTTGCATGGCTCCTGCCAACTAAAGCAGTGAAGAAAAGTTGTGGATTTTGGCATAGAAGACTGAAAATGAGCCTTCAAAAGAAATTTCCAGACATACATAAGACATAAAAGTACCATTTGCTGCCTGGCCGTAGCCACTTGCACCCTCCCTCCAGACACCATATCTCTAAGAAAACCAACATCTGGGAGGCCAAGAAAGATACCCAAGGTATCTTTCTCATGAAATTGACCCTACATAACCATACACTTTATAAGAGTATCAGTCATCTTGGATGTTTTTCTTGACCTCCCAGACATTGGTTTTCTTAGAGATATGGTGTCTGGAGGGAATGTGCAAATGGCTGCAACCAAGCGGCAGGCAAATGATGCTTTAGTGTTAGTTTGTACATCTTGAAAATTATTTTGTAGGCACATTTTCAGTCTTTCGTGCCAAAGTTCTGGCCTTTTCTTCATTGCTGTAGTTGGCTGAACCCATGCAAATATTGCAGCAGAATAATGGGAAGGCTGGGAAATGGGGCATAGTGAAATAGAAACAAGTTAGGTGAATCCACTCTCCACAGCATCTCACAGAGTACAGAGGCAGGAACTGTCAGTTGTTTTACATATCCTCACCCCTCCCATACTCACGGGAGCAATACCAGATGTATAAAAAAGGCTCAACTTTGCTTTGCTATATGATAACCATGTGCACTACAATTTTTAATTTTTAGCCATTAGTCCACAACACTTTCAATGGACACTGTATATGGACAAATACACTTAACTCTGCTATCACACTTTTCATTATTGCATTTAATTACTATAGCACATACAGGTAACTCTTGATTTACGCATGTTTATATCTTCCTGTAACAACAGACAGTCCTCCCTGGTTTTGATAACTCTTAGCAGCGAATAAATTAATATAACTGTTTACCCCAATGTGAATGTTGTTTACATAAATCTGAAACATAATGAGGGCTAACTCTGATCCTTGTGGCACTCTGCTTGCTACTTTACACCAAGATGAGTATGTATCTCTGATCACAGCTCTCATCTCGCTGTCCTTCAAATAATCTTTTGTCCATTCTAGCAAAGTTCCTCGCAGTCCTTCTATGTTCTTTAGTTTCCAAGGTAGTCTTCCATGAGGGACTTTATCAAAAGCCTTCTTTATATCAAGGAATACTGTGTCCACCCATCCATCTCTGTTTTCCAGTCCTGCAATAACTCTTGAGTAGAAGCTTAATAAGTTTGATACACATGACTGCCCTGTCCTAAACCCAAATTGTCTGTTTGATATGACTTGCTCTTCTTCTAGAAATTTAACCCATTTTTCTTTGATAATTATTTCACATAATTTCCCCAAAACACTTGTAAGTGACACTGGTCTGTAGTCTGGTGGTTCAGTTGCCTTTCCTCCCTTAAATATCAGTAAATTACATTGACTCTTCCATTCTAGTAGAACTTTCCCCTCATTTATTGAACTTGTAATTATTTCCCAAATTGGATCCAGTAGTTGCTCTTTACATTCTTTTATCACCCAGCCTGATACACTGTCTGGCCCCATTGCTTTTCTGACATTCAACTTATCCAATATCCTCCTTGTGCACTGTGATTTCCTGTAATCCTTGGCAATGTAATGTCCTATTAGGTTCTGTGAAATCTTCTGCAGTGAACACTGTTTTGAAACTCTCATTCATTATTTCACACATTTCCTTCTCTGTTTAGTATGTTTTCCCTCCTCTAATTATTTTTTCTATTGTTTTCTTGTTCTTCATTATGCCATTTATAATTGTAGAAAAGTTTGGGTTTGTCTTTGCTTTTATTCACCACATCTTTCTCAAAGTTTCTTTCTTCCTCTCTCCTTACTCTAATATATTAATTTTTCGCATCCCGATACTGTTGCCTGTTATTGTCATTTTTCTGTTTTATGAGTTTCTTCCAAGCTTTATCTTTTGGCTTTTTAGCTTCTATGCATCTAGCACTATACCAAGCGTGTATTTTTTTTCTTAATTCTATAAAAAGATGCACATTTTTTTTACTCCTTCATTATATTTCTGCAAGATTTCATATATCCCTTGTATTGTTTTTCCGTACATAATGTTTCTCCACTCAATATCAGCAAAAAAATCCTTAATTTTTCAAAATCCGCTCTTGCATAATTTAATCTGTCTCCTTTGTAGTCATCTCTGTAACTTATCCCATCCTCCTCCTGTATTTGCATCTCTAATGTCACATGATCACTTCTTCCCATTGGACTAAGGTAATTTATGACTGGAGGGGGCTCTGGTTTCTTTGTGAATACTAGGTCAAGCAACGATGGTTCTTCTTTCCCCCTGTACCTTGTTGACTCCTCCACCCACTGATTCATTGTATTAACCATAGTCAACTGTAACACTTCCTTGCTCCACTGTCCAGCATTATCTATTACTTCCATCTCTCTCCAGTTTACTTTTTTACAATTAAACTCTCCAACTAAAAGTATTCTTCCATCTCTTCTTATCATGTTATCTAGGCACTTAATCCCCTCTCTTTGCATATCTTTATGTTCTTCAGTTCCCCATGTATTTCTCTTAGGTGGCACATATGTAACTATGATTTTTCTTTTCTTCAATTCCTGTTTTGATTGTTCTTCCCATTACTTCCATCTTGCCCTTACAATATTGCACATCCTCCACACATATGTTATCATGAACCATTATTAGCACTCCTCCTCCCACTTTATTCTTCCTGTCTCTCCTCCAGCTATAATATCCTTCTTCTTTAAAGTTAACATGGATCTCCTCTCTTAGTTTTGTTTCAACAATGCACATTACATCCGGCTTTTTCTCTTTCCCTAACCTCCAACATGCTGGATAACAACCCATCTATATTAGTATAAGTAACTCTTAATTTCTTACCTCCTCCACGACTTCCACTTCTTTAGTCTCATATTTAAAACCCTCCAGTAAAAATTCTTTTTCTTGCTCTCTGTCCTTTTCTCGTTTTTTACTTAGCTTCATTTCTTAGCACTTTTTTCCTTTTCCCTCTCCTATACATTCATATCTCTTTTTGTCCATATATCTCTGTGTTCAGTATTATCAGCCAGCTTCTTTTTCCTAGCCATAATTTCCTCTACTGCCAATTGGGATCTCATTCTCACTTTCATTGGTCTTCTACTCCCTGCACTGAATCTTCCTAACCTGATCACTTCCTCCACCTCCTGGTCTAGTTCTTACGTGATGTCTTGAACTTGTTTGATAATAGTTTTGGCCAATTCTCTCTCTTCACATTCTCTCGTGAACTTACTTGGATTTTTTTTCCTTCATCCCAAAAATCACGAAACTTTTCCTCTTATCCACTGTATCTCGCACAAGATCCTCTTTCTCTTTGATTATTTGTATTACAGTGACTTTAGTGTTTTCCTAAATCTGTCTCTTTACTACCTCTGAAAAATTAACTTTCTCCTCTTTCTGTTCATGCTTCCATGCAATTAATAGTTGCCTCAGCTTGTTTTCACCCAATCCACCATGCACCCTGTCCACAATCCCATCCTGTACCTTTACCAGTAAGCTCCTTAAGGAGTTTTCGTAGTCTTTTAGTACATTATTTTGTTTTTTTATTTCTTGTAACTCCTCCTTTAATCCCTGATTGATTCCACTGACCTTCTCACATTCTACTAATCTCAATTTCAGCTCTGTGTTTCTCGTTGTCAGTCTGTCCTGTTTGTCCATTAGACTCGACATCACTTCCTTCATGCACCTTAACTCTCTTTCTACATTGATCAACCTCCTCATACTACCTCTTTTGTCCTTAAATCCAGAAAAATCCTTGTACATAATATCCTCAGCCTGTTTCCTTAGTCCAACAGGTATTTTAATGTACCGTTGGTCTTCACATGATGGCGTATGTTTTGATTCTGTCATACGTCTGGCAGCACTATTCAGTTCCATCTCTCTTTTTTTTTTATGTATATACAATTCAAAACTTATTCATTATGGAGACAGGGGAACCTATGGCCCCCTCCCTCCCTGTACATATGTCTAGGTTAGGCTCCAACTCCTGATTGTAGCTTTTCCCTGCAAGTTGCTCAGAAACGTCTCATCGGCACGGTGTCTCGCGTGCGCGGGTGTGTGTGTGTGTGTGTGTGTGTAATTCACCACGGTCACCTGCTGATCACCCAGCCAGCCTTTCCCATTACGGAGTGAGCTCAGAGCTCATAGACCAATCTTCAGGTAGGACTGAGACCACAACATGCTCCACACACCGGGAAAGCGAGGCCACAACCCCTCAAGTTACATCCCGTACTTATTTACTGCTAGGTGAACAGGGGCTACACATTAAGAGGCTTGCCCATTTGCCTTACCGCCTCCGGGACTCAAACCCGGACCCTCTTGATTGTTAGTCGAGCGCGCTAACCACTACACTACGCAGTGTGTATAGTGTGTGTGTGTGTGTGTGTGTGTGTGTGTGTGTGTGTGTGTGTGTGTGTGTGTGTATTTACCTTTTTGTACTTGTCTATTTGTGATTTACGTGTGTGTGTGTATTTATCTATTTGCATTTATCTACAGGCAACCCCCAATTAACGAACGTTCACACAACGAAATTTCGCTACAATGAACGTTTCCTTTTACTACCATCTGGTCGTATAACGAACACTAAACTCACTTTAACAAAATTTTATCCAGGTAATTTTTTCCAAGTTTGAAAGCCCAACCATATCACGCAAGCCGACAGGCTTTTGAATACACCAGCGCTTCTCGTAGCCAAAACACACACCACTCACTCCCTGACCCTTCCCCGCTTTTAGTTCAAAACAATAACAGCATCAGCAGCAGCTCGTCTTCCCTCGCTCAACATGCCACCAAAATGCCCTGCAACCAGCCCTGCAATGTCGCCTAGCATTGCTAAGAAGACCAGGAAGTCTCTTACGCACGAAGTGAAGCTGGATATTATTCACAGACACAAAAGGCGAGAAAACTAATAGCATTGTTCGCCACCATGGCTTGACTCCATCTACTGTCTCTACTGTTTTCAAGTCAGCAGACTCTATTAAGATGGCTGGTGAGACCGTATCATCCTTGCAAGCTAAAAGAACCACCTGAACTCGTGACTCTACAATGGATAAAATGGAAAGCCTTGTGGAAATGTGGTACATAAGTTTTGTATGCTGTACAATGATGCGCCCTTTGTTTACATTCTACAGGTTGCCAGTTAGCGTCTTTCCTGTTCCACTCTCCCTCCCTTCATAAATTTAAGATCATCAACATTATAAAGTGACTTAAATATATACATTATAATGACAAATTAAACTGCTTAAATGTTTAACTTCATAATTTTTACTTTCATTAAACCTTTTACTGTACTATGATGCACTCTCGCTTTGTTTACTCTCAATAGAAGTTCAAATCAGCGGTCAAACTTGTTATAATTGGTTCGCTTAACGAAAACTCACGCAACAAAAGTTTTTTTAGGAACGTAACCCGTTCGTTAAGCGGGGGTTGCCTGTATTTGTGATTTACAGGGTCCGAGCTTGGCTCTTTATGTCCTCTCTCTTTGCCTACATTTATCAAGTTTGTGTTTCATCTGAATGACACTTGCCACACACACCATCTCTCTACTGCAATTTGTTCCATTTGTCAATGCCACAATATGGGAAGCTATACTTCTTGACATCTCCCATACAACTGTCCTTTTGTATTTTCTTTGGGTGTCCTCTTAGTATGTGTGTGTGTGTGTGTGTGTGTGTGTGTGTGTGTGTGTGTGTGTGTGTGTGTGTGTGTGTGTGTGTGTGTGTGTAGTAAATGCATGTAGTTTTGTGTGAAGGAGAAGAGTTGTCTTTAAAAGGCAGGCTGTGCCTGACCCCTTGAGTTGAAAGACACAAGGAGAAACAATCAGTGATATCACAACTAGTTTTGATGATAGGTTCACAACATCCCATGAACTGATCCAGATCAGAACTGGTCCAGAACAAAATCAGTACTATTAGACTTCACTGGGAGTAAATGATAATTTCAGTAGGTGTATACTATCTCCTTCATTTTTCATTTTTCCATTTCTTCATAGAACTGAACACTTTTGAGTTTTGTAGAAATTGGACAAATTCCTACTAAATATCTAGTGAAAGAAAAATCAAGTGACATCTGAAAAAAAAAAAAAACACTTTTAAGAAAATACCATGCATAACATTTCATCAGTAACAAAATTATTAAATTTATAACTAGGCTTTATTCAAATTTAGATAAAAAAATCAAAACTATTCATTTCTTGATGTCTTTGTGTGGATGACTGTACATGAAGTCACTATTCCTACCATTCTTGAGCAACAACTTGATGATGGGAGGCTGGCAGGTGCGTGCAGCAATGATAAGAGGAGTATCTCCATTATCATCCCGCAGGTTGACAATGCAGCGGGCGCTGAGCAACAGCTCAGCCAGCTGCCATGCAAGAAGGTTGTGATGTAAGTACACAAAACTAATATATTTAAATCATTGAAGTATGAAAAAAAAAAAAAAAAAAAAAAAAAGCCTTAGACATTCATTATTTATTTTAAAGCAATGCATTCAAATAAATGTTGGATGAAGTGGTGATGAAAGTAAAGTTTTTAATAGAAAATTAAAGCATAACTATAAATCCTACATTACTTTGCTAATTTAAAATTAAAGTTTAAAACTAAAATAAAAACTCAAATAAAATACCATTAATATAAGGTTTAGGTTTTGTGCACTGAGACTACATTTATATTAACACGGTAACCTTCGTTCTCTGCTCAGTTACCTGAAAATGTCGGTGAAGAACTGCATAATGAAGAAGATAGTGTGACTGAGTTATCTTGGCACCAGCAGCCAGGAGCATCTGGACTAATTTTACATCTTTGTGCCACACTGCTTCACATAAAGGAGTGTATCCTGTAGAAAAAAATGCTTTCATCTTCTCAAAATATATCTAAATAGAGCACTGATAGTAACCAATCCAAAAATATGTTCTAACTAATTATACATTACCATCATGATAGTGCCAAAATAATTAATTATCCTCTAAAACAACTTGCAGGCAATCTAAATATTCAACAAAAAATTTCTGGAATGAATATGGTGTCAGTGATATATAACAAACACAAAATATCACTACAGATTTTCTTACCATGTATTTCCTCTATGTTAACCTTGGCACCGCGCTCAAGCAGCAGCTGTACTACCTTGACATTAGATCGGGAGACAGCCACAATGAGAGCAGTGCGATCAGAGCTATCCAAGGAGTCAATTTTTGCTCCATGACACAGTAACAATTCCACAATGTCAGTGTAGCCTCTTGATGCTGCTATGTGTAGTGGAGTACTCTGACAAGGAAAAAAAAAAAGACCATTTAATGTTTCTAACAAAGATTTAAGATATCTAGTGCTTACATATGCAGCTGAACAGACAAACTGGGGGGATAGGTTGTTCACTAACATGAATCGTCAATTGACGTTAAATGTTTTAGTGTGGGAGATTAAAATCTGTACAACAGTAATATGTACAACAGAAAACACCATAACAATCCAGAAATGTGCTACCCAAGTACAGTATGGTGGTACTTGAGATATGAGCTACCTGAGATACAAGTTTTTTGAGATACGTTTTTTTTTTTTTTTTTTTTTTTTTTTTTTTTTGAGATATGAGCAAAATTTTGAGATACAAGTCATGCTTGGGGATGTTACCGCAGGTTGGCAGTCCAGCCTCAGCTGAGCTAGTATCAATGTGTTTCCCACAGGTCTCATGCACTGTGATTGTCCTTTCATCATTATCACACACACTATTTATTTACCTTTTTAGTTTAAAGAAAGTGCAGTTTTAATATACATTTAATATTTACATGTGAATGGTACCTGCATTCCTTCCTCCCTCCCTCCTCCTCCTCCATCATTCACTACCATTAGCCAAAAGCATCTGTCTCCAAGGTAAGAACATTTAATAAACTTTTGCTTTTATTTTATATTTTTATACATTGATAAAGTATGCAAATATATGTAAATGAAAAGGCTAAACAAAATTTCTCCCATCTCTGCCTACCTCCTCCACCAGTGCTTACCACCGAGGGAAGGAATAAAGTACACAAACCTCTATAGTTGCAGTGATGCTGCTGCTATCCCCCCCCCCCTCTCTCTCTCTCTCTCTCTCTCTCTCTCTCTCTCTCTCTCTCTCTCTCTCTCCCCCTGCTTAAAACTTCATTTATTCTATGAACAATGATTACAGGGTTGTCAATGAGCTCTTTTATGATTATTAGAGCAGCCAGTCTTCTGTGAGTGGCTATATTTGTACACTCCAGTTGATTGACAGATGCAAGTGAGGGTTGGGATGAGGTAGTGTAATCCTATGGAATTCACCCTTCAAGATAAATATACTTCGTAAGAGTAGTTTATCTATTTATATTCTCATTTGTTATGTTTTACTATGTTTTTATACAATAATTATTATTTATTAATATCTGTTTCTACTTAAAAACATGTAAAAAAATAGTTTTTAGGAGAAGCTAGAACGGATTAATGTGAAAAATTTTTTTGAGATACAGGCTCTGTCATGGAACAAATTAAACTCATATCTCGACATACCACTGTACTGTATACAGGTATTCCTCATTTTACAATACACCATTACAACATCTACCTTCTCTAATAATTTGCAAACTTTTTTTCTTTTTGCACCATAATCCTTAATCCTTCCTGCGTCACTTTGTTGTTTGGTTTTATGAAATCCCCTTCTGCATTACATACCGATCTAAAGCTCTCATTCATAAGTTCATTCACTTCTTCCTTTGTTTCATATATTCTATTTGCCTTTAGTAACTCATCGATGGTCTCTTTGTTCATCTTTCTATTTATATATTTATAAAACAGCTTGGATTCCTCTCCACATCTCTTTACTATATCCCCTTCTAACATTCTCTACTCCTCCCTTCTTGTTCTAAAATATTCATTTTGTGCCTCTTTATACTACTTCCTATTGGCATTTTGTTGCTTCATGAATTTCTTCTGAGCTACAACCTTACTCTTCTTAGCTTTTGCACATCTGGCATCATACCTCATATGTTTACTCTTTCTTACTCTATATAAGGGAACATACCTTTTCACTCCCTCCTTGTACTTTTCTAGGAATATATCATACTTCTTTTGCATTGTTTTGCCTTCCATGATTTGTCCAATTAATATTACCAAAGTATTTATTTAATCTCACAAAATATGTCTTTGCATGATTTAATCTTCCTTGTATGTAACCCTCTTAGCATTCCAGTATTTCCCAATCCTCAAACTTGACTTCCAAAACCACATGATTACTTTTCCCTATCAGGCTATGATAATTAATAGTAGGATAAGGCTCTGTTTTTTTTTTTATTTTTTTTTTATGCCAAGTCAAGCACAGATGGTTCTTCTCTGTACCTTGTGCAGTTCTTCACCCATTGGGCCATTGTATTTACCATTGTCAGTTGTAACACTTCTTCCCCCTATTGTCCAGCATAACCATTCACTTCCATTTTTTCCCAATTCACATTTTTCCAGTTAAAAGTCTCCCATGAGTAGCACTTTTCTGTCTTTTTCCCCAGCATGTTGTCCAAGCATTTTAGCACTTCTTGCATTTCCTTGTGCTTATCCAGCCTCAAAGTATTAGTCTTCAGTGGCACATATGTTACTATAATTTTCCTCCTTTCCCTCCCATTGGTCATAATATTATACTTAAAACCTCCATCAATCCATCTCCATATTGTACTTCTTCCACCTATATATATATATATATATATATATATATATATATATATATATATATATATATATATATATATATATATATCATCTTGAGTCATTATCAACATTTCTCCTCCTGGTTTTCCCTTTCTATCCTCCAAGCATTATATCCCCATTCTTTAAAATTCAGTTGGACTTCTTCACTTAATTATGCCACTGTTATACAATTAACCCTCTGGTATTGTACCTTCCGCTATCGTGTTTCCTGTATTAAGAAGTCATGTAAAAGTTGAGTTTCTCTATATACTTTTACTGAGAAATAGTTCTTCACATATTTCCTTAATCTACCCATCCACCTTAGCTCCTAATCAACCACAATGAGCTACTGTATTTAACAGCATTTAGGAAGCACCTTTTTCCAGGAAGAGGTAGTAGACGCCTACCAAAATGATAATTTACTCCCAGCGTGATTGAATAGCAATAGTTTTGATCTGGAACAGTCCTTGTCTACCCTGTTCTGGTCTGGATCATTTCAGGAGATGCTGTGGCTGTGAACTCACCATCAAAGCTAGCTGTGAACTTGCTGAACATTTCCCTTTATATCTCACAACTTAATCCTTTCAATACGATGGTGCCTACATAAGCGTCATGAAGCCCCAGTAGCATATGCAATGACGCCTACGTAGGCGTCATATTTCTATTCTGTTTCTTCTTCCATTGAGTTGTCCCATACTTTGTGTTGGTTATGAAAGTAAAGATGCTGTATGCTGTCCTTGAAATCCTATTGCTCCTCCCACCAAAAACATCCTACATACCGATTCACGTCAAATTGCAGAAGCTCTCAACGAACACTTAAGTGAAATTGCAACAAAGTTAAACAATACCTTACCCCCCGCTAATAGAAATGCCAATGACTACTTACAAGGAAACTATGCACATTCAATGTGTATCCACATCATCAGAGCTATCAAAAGTCTAAAAAATAAACAATCAAATATTGATGAAATTTTCACCACTATATTAAAGAGTAACTCAGACCATATTGCTAACCCTATTGCACTACTATTTAATCAATTCATATCTACTGGTAAATATCCATCAACCCTCAAAAATGCTAATGTAACACCTATACATAAATCTGGTCCTAAGAATAACCCCAACAATTATCGCCCTATTTCCACCCTATCCAATTTCTCCAAAATATTTGAAATGTTAATGAAAAATAAATGAATGCCATATCTAGAAAGAAACCACATCTTAAGTGACTCTCAATAAGGATTTAGATCAAACTTCAGCACATATCATGCCCTTGATGTGTTTACCACCCACCTTTACTCATCTCTAGACAGTAAGTTATCAGTTTTATCTCTTGTTATTGACTTTTCCAAAACTTTTGATACAGTCAACCACAGAATCCTTTTTGACAAATTGTATCATTATGGAATATGTGGAACTATACATTCATGGTTCAAGGACTATTTAACAAACAGAACCCAGTGTACAGTCACTGGTGTTCCACAAGGAAGTGTCTTATGGCCTATATTGTTCCTTATCTATATCAATGATATTGTCAATATATTCAATTGTGCCAAGACTATACTTTTTGCTGATGACATAACCCTCTATTTCACAGGCTCTAGCAATGATACTCTCTTCAGCCAAGCAAACCAAGATCTTAATAAACTTTACTGATGGTGTTTGAGCAATAGACTTACAATTAATATCGATAAAACTCACTTCATGTTCTTTTCTAATACAAACACTAATGTGCTGCCTGTTCTAAAAATCAATGATAACTTAATAAGTAGAGCTTATAAACTAAGATTTTTGGGTGTCGTATTTGATGAAAGCTTAACTTTTAAATTCCATACTAGTAATGTTTCCCAAAAACTTTCCAGATGCACTTCCATGCTTTATAAAGTAAGACACTTAGCACCTTGTGAAATACTAAAAACTCTCTACTATGCTCACATTTATCCCCATCTACTCTACTGTAATCCAATTTGGGGCACCACCCATGCTACGCATCTAAAATGTATAAATCTACTACATAAGAAGATAATCAGAATTATTACAAAGAGCTCCTTCCTTGAACATACCACTCCTCTCTTTAAAAGCACTAAAATTCTAAAGCAGGAAGATATAACTAAATTTTCTATTGCAATTAGTATGTACAAGAATCAAATCAATGTCTCTTTTCCCTCTCATGAATACACCACACGGCACAGACAACAACTCTGTATACCGACCCATCGCTTAAGTCTCTTCCGCCACTCTACTGTGTATTTGGGCCCACACGTATGGAATTCTCTACACCGTCATATAAAAAATGCTCCCTCTCTTAACATATTCAAAAGTAAACTCAAATATCATCTAGATTTATATTAGCCAATATCCTACTTTTACAATGTAGCCTTCCCAAACCTTCATTACTATCTCTACTACTCCATCATCACCTATCTTCAACATCACCCATCATAACCATTCGATACATGTTGCTTACCCATTCTTTATCCTAGAAAATTGTATCCCTATACCTAACTATTTTTAGTGTCAAATCTTTATATATTTATTTTATAATATATGATCTCCATTATTGCTTAGTTAGAATGTAAGTTCATATTTTGTATTTTCATATTTATATTTCTCCTACCTCTTGCCTGTAAAGCATTGCTTATTATATAGGCTAGCCCAACAATTCTCTGAAGAGTCCTTCTGTAGTATATCCTTGGCTATAATAAAGTGTTTATCTTTTATCAATGTTTTCATGCTAACTGCTGTACTGATCTTGCTAACTGCATGCCTCCCCTCCTGTGGCCTCATTGCACAAGGCTTTCTTCTTCTCCCTCACCCCTATTCTTTCCAACTCTCTAATGCAAGAGTTAACCAGTACTCTCATTCTTTCATACGTTTCTCTGGTAAACTCTGGAATTCTCTGTCTGTGTCTGTATTTCCAACTTCCTTTGACTTGACTTCATTCAAGAGGGAGGTTTCAAGATATTTGGCCCTGTTCTTCTATCTATCTATCTATCTATCTATCTATATATATATATATATATATATATATATATATATATATATATATATATATATATATATATATATACACACACACACACACACACACACACATATATATATATATATATATATATATATATATATATATATATATATATATATATATATATATATATAAAAAAAAAATGTATCAAAGTTTATACTGTACTGTCACAGAGAGAATAATCTAAGCAACATGTAGTAGAAGAGGATGCCTTGAGCTCCCATTTGCACGGGAATACACATTTTCGTTGGGGATGACACTTGGATTATTCTCCAGCAAAGCTACTCATATGGTATATGTGCATTGTAATATTGTTTTACATCTGGGAAGGAAGGCAAATTAATTGAAGGTCATGGGCCATCCCGGGCGGCAAAAACACTAGTTACGCACATTTTGATTCAACACAAATGATATTGTGTTAACTTCACTGCATATGTAATAAAATATTAAATGTATTGAAATAATTAGTGAAAAAAATATCATTTACAAAATTCCAAGAACTGATACCTTATATTATCATTTAAATTTCCATTTAAGAAATTGACTGCATTTCACAAAACAAGATAATCACTTTTATGCTCTTTGTTCTGATTCATAAAAGAACAAATCCAAATTTATGAAAAAAAACAACAGATGATTTTCTGAGTTATGTAATTCTCATAAACAAGAGATTCCTCAATTGCTAAAATCTTTATCATCTGGACAAGCTGCCACAAAAAGAGCTGGTATTTACCTTGTCGTTCATTTTGTTATTAACCCTGGCTCCTCCCTCCAGTAACAGAGTGATGACCTCCACTAGACCTCGCTGCACTGCAAGATGGAGTGCTGTCATGTGCTCAGCATCTGGGGTGTCTACACGCACTCCTGAAATAACATAAACTCTGCACCTACTAGTCTAAGAGCTTACTTTTATTAACAATGTCTATAATGTTTTCTTAATATCACTTATTTATATCATCACAATATCATTATAAATTATGTGTATAAAATCTACCTAAATTAATGATTTTCAATGATGTTACTATATACATCAATCCAAATTATAGCATATTGAAGATTAACAAGGATACTCTTTTATTTACATAATGTATACTGGGCTTAGTTCTCTAAATTACTATTCAATATTCTCATATAATCATAGCAAGAATTTTTTTTTCAGTTCAGTGTATAATGTATTGCAACTTATTACAATTTTAAATGTGTTGGTTGTTAGAAGTATACTTTTATATCATGAAACAAATTACTTGCATTAAAAACTAAAGTAAAGCAGTCAATAGTTTATTATATATATATATATATATATATATATATATATATATATATATATATATATATATATATATATATATATATATATATATATATATATATATATATATATATATATATATATATATATATATATATATATATATATATATATATATATATATATACAGTAAGCCCCCACAATTAGCAATCCTATTAATCTGCCGAAACCATTGCTAAATTAAAATTTTGCCAAATTTGAATACTACTTTAAATAGGGAAAAATACCAATCAGTCTTTCGTCCGCCCAAAGTCCCCATTTCGAGTCCCCATTTACAGCTGCAACATTGCCACCTTCACGAGAATCAGCACCCCCCGAACAACTATTGGAGGCCATGGTGATAGTGAAACTCGCTAAACAGCGAGGATGGGAGCACAAAAAATGAGTTCACACGCTGGATTAACACACACAATAGCTCAAGTGTCGAGCAGGAATGCCGGAGGCACTGGGGGGCTGATGTCACGGCCAAACAGACACGCGATTGGCTCAGAGCGAGCGGGAGGCGGGACAGTGTAGCGCGGTACAATCGCTAAATATGAGAGAAAATCGCTAAACTTGAGGGCTTGGCCTTTTTCCAGACAGTCGCTAAATAAGGGTTTTGCTAAGCTGGATTTCGCTAAATTCGGGGGCTTACTGTATACATATATATATATATATATATATATATATATATATATATATATACATATATATATATATATATATATATATATATATAAAGATGGATGGTGATAGGAACAGAAACAAAGATTTTTTTTTCAATATTCCTTTCTGACTCCTTTAAATTTTCTATTCTATCAATCCTCAACTTGCTCTGAAAGATCTTCAAAGCATACCTTATGTATGTTTTCTCATCTTAAATAACTTTAATCTCTGAATTTTTTTTATATTTCTTATCTGTTTTTTGCCAATAACAAAGGATTGTATCATATCAATTTCCTACGTCAGTTAACTGTTCTTTCCCTACTTTAGTATTTCTATGAAAGATATAATAAACACACATCATAAGATTGTTATAAAATTTAGTAATTATACGAAGGCAGGATTATTAACATCACAAAGTGAAGAGAACTTGCAGAGCACACAGTATGACCAAAGATCCCTTCACTTCATATTATTGGAGCATGGCATTATAATACATGAAGAACAATTTACAACATACATGTACCACAATAATCTCAATATCATGCCTTATTCTTTAATTATCATATGTGAATACTTTTGATGACACAAGAGGTTTGACAATTTGGGAAACACTTTACTGATAAGGATCAACAATTCAACAAAGTGCACAGATTACAATGCAGAGGAACTCACCTGCCTTGATGAGCATATGAACAATATATGTGTGGCCTTGTTCTGTAGCATAATGCAATGCTGACCTTCCATAAGCATCCTGCTGGTTAATATCACAGCTGCGGCTTGGAGACCAGGGAGATGGAAGGCCTAAAGCCATGTATTCTGAATGAAGCTGAGCTAACCAAGGGCTTGAACGATGAGAGTTAACTAGTTTATGACGACCTGTAAAAAAAAAAGATTTGTATGTAGATAATAATTTCACTATCTGATCAAGTTCTGAAAGCTTCACCTGAGCAATATTTTTATGATGGGGAGGTGGAATGCTAACAATACAAGAGA
Source organism: Portunus trituberculatus (assembly GCF_017591435.1). Taxonomy (NCBI): domain Eukaryota; kingdom Metazoa; phylum Arthropoda; class Malacostraca; order Decapoda; family Portunidae; genus Portunus; species Portunus trituberculatus. The sequence goes on along the minus strand of NC_059302.1, from coordinate 4,482,173 downwards.
GAGAGAGAGAGAGAGAGAGAGAGAGAGAGAGAGAGAGAGAGAGAGAGAGAGAGAGAGAGAGAGAGAGAGAGAGGAGGGAGGGGGGACATGAAAAGGACTTAGAGTGTAGGGCTAATATGCAGAAACTGGATTGAAAGGAGACTCTGGCATGTCTACTACTTTGATGGAATTTCCAAGAGCAAGCATCAAAATAGACCAATAATGTAAATAAAAGCAAATTTTCATAGAGAAAAATTTCCTCTGACCATTCTCTCTTTCGTGACGGTGAGAACGATGATTGTGGCGGGCATGGCGTCTGCGTCTTCTGTTTTCTGTTTCAAATTCCGAATCAGATGACACAATATTTGCCCGTCCTCGGCCCAGTGTACGCTGGAGCAAGACTGAGGAGGACTGGCGGTGGGGATGATAGTGGTGCCGCCGCTCACCTATCATAGCAGAGTCTGAGTCTTCTGTGGATGAAACAACTGGCCCTGATGACTCCCCTGGAATTAAATGATCTTTTAGTGCCCTTATACTCAACACCTGCATCTCAAATAGTTATTTGTTCCACTGTTTAGTCTTGATGAGACAGACTTTTAACTTTCGTATTAAGGCATTTGTACAAAATTGAAAGCAAACATCAAGCAAAAGCAAGACTACAATTGAAACTATCCTTTTATTTGAAAAAAAAAAAAAAAAAAAAAAAACATACCAGTATCCTCTTCCTCTTCTCTGTATTCAAAAACATAATAACCAATGTTGCTTGAGGTGTACTGACTAGTTGTATGGCCACACATGGGCAAAGTATAAGGATCTTGAATATCAATTTCTGGGGTCTCTTCATTATTGTTACTTGGAAGCTCACGCTTACAGCGTCCAGCCTCCCAATCACTTTGTTGGTTCGAATCACTAAGGTCTAGACCCCACAACTGAAAAATAAGTATAATCATTAATGTTAACATCCAAATAGCATCTTGGTTGAATGTTGATTCACCAGAGTGGTCTTCTTTACTTTTCTTTTCCAGAGCAGAATCAAATGTTAAAGTTTATCCAAATACTACTGTAAACCTAAGTTTTACAGCTATCTAAGTTACTAATTATATCATAAAACACAGAAAGGCTAGTGCATTTCACAGACTCTTTCTTGATAAGACTTTGAAAGACTTCAAACAAACCTCGTCACTGCATGTGCATGTCTCAGAATCGATACTTGGAGAGCAACATTTGTGCCCTTGTGGACTCAAAAGAGCAGGCCCAAGTGTTGGACGGAGATTGCCTACAGAAGTTGAAGCTACAGCTCCAGTAGTTGGTGATGTCTTCTGGTCCTGAGGTAAGTTTCCTCTAGAGGCACACGAGGTCACACTGGGAGTTGCACCAACATGAGAGCTTGAACTTGATGAGATGCATGAAAATAATGATTCAGTGTCCACATCCTCCTCCTCTGGTGTTGTGTAAAACTTTTCAGCATCAAGAAGTAGACACACAATTGCCAAATGTCCCAGCTGTGCTGCGCGGCCCAGGGCCGTCCGTCCACATGATGGAAGGACATTGACATTGGCACCTTTAAGGAAAGACAAATATTTTCATTCATATTTCAGGATAAATATAAAAAATGACTAATCTGAAATTTTTTATTATTTATTTATATTTTTTTCATGCAGGAGGAAAACCAGCCAAGGGCAACAAAATATATAAAAAAAGGCCCACTTGAAATGCTGGTTCTCTTAAAGAGTTGTACAGATTTAGCCAAAATTAAAGAACAAACCTTGAAACCTCCCTCTTAAAAGAGGTTAAGTCATAGGAAGACAGAAATAAAGAAGCAGGCAGGGAGTTCCAGAAGAAAATTCCATCTAAAAAAAAAAAAAAAAAAAAAAAAAAAAAAAAAAGGCTAGATTTCATATGCTCATATATCAAAGGTAACTCCACTTAGAACCCTGTCCACTTATCAAGTTTCTAATTAATTGGAACTAACCTTTTTTAAGCAAGTCCATCACTGCATCAACATCCCCAGTATTAACAGACTCATACAACATATCTGCCATAGTTGCAAGAGTAGCCATTTTGAGTCACTGCACCTTTGCATCCTGGGTTCCTATCTTGCACCCACTTTCTGCTGCCTAAAACATGGGAAGGGGAAATGAGCTACTGCAACACAAAATCTGTTAATCTAACCTGGATTCATTACTGAGACTTGTTTTCAGGCTTTACTTTTCACTTTTCAATTCAAGAGTTTTACAGAAACCTTTAGATACTAGAAAAAAATGTTCATAAAAGATGGAGAAAATGAGTAGATAAATACCAAGCTTATAATGCAAAGGACTAACTAGTATAAGAAAAAATTGTAAAAAGGTAAAAGAATGAGAGGAAAAGGAGTTTTGATAGTTTTCCTATTGAACTTGTGTATTAATAAGGAAGTAATTGTGACTGGAGACTTTAATCTTCCAACTCCCTTTTGGTCAGACTGTGCAGTATTACAAGACACTGCCTTGTCATTTACTGACAGATTTTTCCTTAATTGTTTTACTTTACTAGGCCTTAATGAATTAATAAACCAACTAACAACAGATAAAGCAATATGCTAGATCTTTTTCTTACCACAGTAGATGAAGCAGCTTCCTGCACTATTTTCCCTCCTTTCCTTATTTGTGACCAATGTGTTATACTTTGCTGATATCAGACATGGGCATGATTATGAAATATTATTAGGATTTGATTGTGATTATGGTCTGAAATACTTTTTTTATTGCAATTAAATTATATATATATATATATATATATATATATATATATATATATATATATATATATATATATATATATATATATTTTTTTTTTTTCAGATTATGATTTGATTATGACTGAGTTTTGCTGTTTTTTTTTTTTTCGTTTTGTGCATGATTATGATTAGATTCAGCTTATGATCACATCTGCTGTGATTTTTATGAAAAGGCAATGGTTAAGTATGGTAAAATGCCTAAACAGGTAGCACTTTTATCTATTAGGTACACTTTTACATATTTGAGCACAGTAATATATAAAACTGATTAAATCACATACTAACTAATGATGGAGTTTGGAAATAGTGCTAGAACAAAAAAGTACTTATTACCTGGGAAATTAAGATATTAATGAAAGGACAGAAGAAAAGACTGGGAGTAACCACTTCTAACATATTGTTTGAAAAAGCATATTAACAAGATCACAGGGGAAACTTATAATCTACTTAGAAATATCAGAGCATCATTTACACATTAATGAAGACATGATAGAAAAGTTGATAACAACAATGATATGTCCACATTTGGAGCATGTAGCATTACTGTAGTCACCAAATCCTCCAAGAAAGACATTAGGAAGCTGGAAAGAATCCAGAAAGCTGAAAGAAAAATCCCTACACATTTAAGTAAATATAGTTATGAAGAGACATTGGATATCTGAGATTAACTACACAGGAGGAAAGGAAGGAGAGAGGTGATATAATATAATAGCACTATATAAGATAACTCAGTAGGGAGAGCATTCCAATACCTGACCACTTGAAACCATACAAATCTATGTCAGGTCTTACAGGATGTGTGGGGAGGAAAAATCTTGAATTTATGACCTTGGAACAATACTCTCAGAGGGCCTTTGTAAAAATATCAGCAAGAATAGCACCAGACATCCCATGAAAGATTTTCCAGCACTTGATTAAACCATCACAAAGCAATCTTCCTTTAACAGAATACAGGTCTAGAATTTTGAGTTGCTGCTGCTGTCAGCCCTGTGACCTTGTTGGAATGTACTGTGATCTCCCATGATTATGACTCAAGGTAAGGTGGCTAATACGCATCAAGGTTGTGCTGGAAGCTCCATCCAGTCCCGTGCTAGTTCTACCTCTGCTGATCACGAGACCCATCGTACTCCAGGGCAAAGCATAAATGTAAACATTGACAGTGTTGCTGAGCCACAATTATGTGGCACCTGTAAATTCCCCATGGGATATGAATATATAGGGTGTGACTGGTGTGCCACATGGTTCCACCCTAATGCAATGTACATGGGTGTGGCAGAGTGAGATCCAAGACATTTCTTGGTTGGCAGAAGAAGGTGTACCTATATATATATATATATATATATATATATATATATATATATATATATATATATATATATATGAGCTTATAGCTCATTATCCAGTCATGTCCTCACCCATCTTTTTATTCTCACCTTGGTTGTTGTTTTTTGGACTGGCATGCTAAGCCATTGTGAGGTTTCTTTCAGGGGAGCTCAATGAGGTAAAGAGAGCAACTAACATCACAGCTACATAACTGTTACACCTGCGGCTAAATAAGATTGTTACTTTCTCAAACATTGGCCAAGGAATAAAGAAGACAATCATTCTCTACCCTATTGTTTTATTTTCGACCTAAAGGTCTTAGAAACGACTCCCAATCATGAATATTGCAATACACCCCACGAGTAATTTGACATTTGCAGCATGTCCTTGCTATGCTCAAGTCACTCTCAAGATCAGGGGGAACACTGAGGAAAGAATGTACTGACTAACACATAACAGTTGATGTACCAAGCCATCATCAAGCTGCATCACAGTCCGCTTTCACCTCTACATGAGGCAATCTTTAGAAGCTGAGGGATTTAACAGCTGACATTTAATCAACCAGGTAACGCCCCCAGGTTACAGGAAAGTCAGGCGGGAATACTACTGAAGGCCAGACACAACCATGGTGCAGGGACTCATCAATTATAACTTTGTGAATAAAGTGAAACCTTACCTCACTCGTGTCACTAGAAGATGGGGTTCTGTAAGGGGACAGCGGAGTAATCAATGCAACCCTTTGCTAAACGGTCTGGCGTGAAGCACAACATCTTGATTTCGGGAGCATTGCATTTCGGCACCTCGTCTCTCCTGTGCTGTGACTTCTGTCACTTTTGCTACGGTCTCACCGCTCACTTTATATATATATATATATATATATATATATATATATATATATATATATATATATATATATATATATATAATTTTATTTCTTTCTCTCTCTCTGGTTGGACTGAGAGCCGCGAGAACCCGACATCGCCTTCTGCTTAACTGTTCTCTTTATTTCCAAAAGCAGGATCAATAAGATTTGAATGTATCTAGTTTGAAGAACTTCGTATATAGGATTATATATTCTATGACTGTGGTAATATTCTCTGGAGATTCATGTGACACACTATCTAAACTTTGTAAAATAATAGATAAGGTGACCCGTGAAATAACCTTTACTGAACTACGCATTTATCATATTATTCTATGTTTGCGTCATCCGAATAGATCATTACTGATGAGGGTTGCTGCAGTTTTGTTTAGCGGACTTTTCTGAACTATTGCATCTATCTGTCTGCTGTACTTGGCTCCTGAAGAAAGCTTACCCAGGTAAGTTCATCATGATCATCAGGAACTTAATCATATCAGAATCTAAAGTTTATTATAAATTACTGCATTTACGTAGTCTTTTTGATTAATTATTTAAAATTCATAAAAAAACTTTTATAATTAACGAAACAAATAGTACTGTTTACATTTTCATTTATTTTATCTATTCATTTATTTATTGATTTTCAGGTTTTCAGTTGACTCAATGTATTTTGTCCGCGAAAATGCATTTGTAAAGTCGTGCAGAGTCGCTGACAACCGTGTAAACTTTCACGATGGAAGTTGTGTCGGGAAGAAGGTTAGTTGTTCACTGAGGTTCATTCACTCAGTAAAGTCATAACATGGAAGGGCTGTCAAGATTTCGTGGGTGTCTTTCTTTAGGGAGGTTGTGGTGTACTGAATCACTCCATAGCTTATTTGGATGATGGTGAAATAGCATAGATGTTATATATCTAGATTTTAGCAAGGCGTTTGATAAGGTACCGCATAGGAGGCTAGTGTACAAATTGAGACTACATGGGATAGGGGGTAGGTTAGTTGATTGGATTAGTGAATGGCTTTCTGATAGGAAACAGAGAGTAGTATTAAATGGGGCAATGTCTGAGTGGAAGGAAGTGGTTAGTGGGGTACCCCAAGGATCAGTGCTAGGACCTCTTCTTTTCTTGGTGTACATTAACGATTTAGATATAGGAATTAGTAGCAAAGTATCAAAGTTTGCAGATGATACTAAGATAGCATGTGCAGTACAGGGTGAAAAGGACAATTACAGAATACAACGAGACCTGGACAGGCTGATAGCATGGGCAGACAGGTGGCAGATGGAGTTTAATTCTAAAAGTGTCAGGTTATGCATTTAGGTAAAGACAACACAAACTTTAACTATGAGATGGAGGGATGTTGGCTAGAGGCAGTAGAGGAAGGAAAGGATTTAGGAGTAGTGATAGACAGGACTATGAAATTTTCAAAGCAATGTTTAGAAGCAAGAAATAGGGCAAATAGGATCCTGGGTTTTATAAATAGAAATGTTAGTTATAAAAGTAAGGAAGTGGTGCGTAGCTTATATAATTCCTATGTTAGGCCCCATTTAGAGTATTGCATACAGGCCTGGTCACCCCATTATAGGCAGGATATCAACATGTTAGAAGCAGTTCAGAGAAGAGCAACTAGGATGATACCAGCATTAAAGCGCCTGGAGTATAGAGATAGATTAAAGGAATTAAACATGTTTTCATTTGAGAGGAGATGTATAAGGGGATATGATAGAGTTATTTAAAATGTTCTCAGATACAAACTACATAGATGTGAGATCTTTCTTTACCTTAGAGGAGGAAGTAGGACTAGAAATCATGGCAGGAAGATTAGAAAGCAAGGCTGCAGGTTAGATATAAGAAAATATTTCTTTAGTCATAGGGTGGTAGACTTCTGGAATGCATTGCCAGAGAGGGTTGTAAATAGCACTAGTTTGACAATGTTTAAAACAGATTAGATAAGCACTTAAATTTATTAGATTTATAATTATGTATAGCGCTGCATGATAGTTTTTATAAGAAATTTACTACAGTTAAACAAGACATGATCCCCATGTATGGGGACCACAAATTGTAGAGGAATTCGCTGCAGGACTTAGCCCTGTTAATGGGCCAAATATTTATAATTAGTATATAATGTATTGTGTACTTGTAAGTGTATCTTTAAGTACTGATGACGAGGTCGCTGTGCGACTGATACAGGATAACCTAGATGGGCCCTGGTGGCCCTTTGTTGTCCTATTATTTATGTTATATGTTATGCAGTGGAGATACTTAGCAGAGTAAAGAGTTAATGTTACTGTACGCCAAGATACCGGTGTACGTAACAATGGGATTTATAAGTAAATCCAAAATACCTCTGATTCTTATCTCATATGAAGTTGGCGACATCTTCATTTCCTGTGATGTGCCCACTCTTTGTAATTGAATCCCTCCATCGCAATTCAAGATGCAGCCTGCCCAATCATAGCAAGATGCTTGATTGTCTTGTAATTTTCCAGTTTTAAATTCAACACCATTCATAAAATTGCAAATAATGTGTGAAACTGTGTTGTTGTTAGTCTGATATATCCTACCATTCATTTAGAGCACATCATTCATGTGCTTCTTCCCTCATTAATCTGATTTATATACCGATGAGACACACTTTGTCACTTGTTTCCACATCTAGTGCACCCAGCACTTTGCATTGATGAAGAAGTGTCATCATAATGATTAGGAATTCGAGAATTTAAAGAAAGGTGTATTGCTATAGAATGTGATGCCTGAATTTAACTTATTTTAAGACAAGATCTTTTCATATTTTTTATGCAACTTTTCATATTGCAGATCACGCAAACCTGTGAATTATGCTGAAATTGCAGATCTCACTGTTGATGGTAAGACTACATACTAGATTGTTCATTATATTACAAGTATCTTTATCTTTCTGTATTACTAACAAATAATTATATGTAAGCTGTGCAGATTCAAAATTTTATGTGATATGTAGATTCTTTTCTGTTTTATCACAGGGCCTAAAGAAATATGACTTACATCTATGAATAAAGGAGGTGAGAGAGCCATGCCAGGATTGTACTGAGTGAGCCTCCTTGGGGAGTTATTGTCATTCTCTGTGTGGGAGCACCTTTGAGATCACAAGAAATTTACATGAGTATGTTATATAAGTATGGAATGCTGAATGAATCTGGCTGAACAAAATTTTCCATATCCATATATTCCTACCCTCAAGCCTTGCTCTGGTAGGCCAAGGAAGATATCACCTCATGCTTCTAAGGTCATTCATTAGGAGGCAGTTGGATAAAAATCCAACACTCATAGTTAGAAAACTTAAGAAAAGTAATCCTTCAATGCTTCAGGATGTGTCTGTAAGATGTATCTCTGATCATTTACTCAAAGATTTACAATATCGTAGTTGCTGTGCCAAAGTTCTTCCCTTGCTAAGTGCGAAAAACGTGCATGATCACATAGCTTTTTGTAAGAAATATAAGGATTGGACCCTAGAAGACTGGGACCAAGTCTTGTAGAGTGACGAGTCAACGTTTGTTGTGTCATCAGGCTGCAGATCCAAGCATGTGAGGCACCCCACCCCAGGTGGTCTGACCCTAATGACCCACGCTATACAGCTAAAGTGGTAAAGCATGCTCCAAGTGTTATGGTGTGGAGTTGCTTTGTGTTTGGTGGAGTTGGCACTTCAGTGTTTCTTGAAATAAATGAGAGTATAAATCGGCCATAAATCATTATTTCGAGTTATTGTGTGATAATTGGTCTGAAGGTTTTGAAAAGTGTAATGCTGGTTGGTTTATGCAAGACAGAGCTCCTACCCACACAGCTTGGTCTGTTACCAAATGGTTGGAGGACTGTGGTGTAAACTGCTTCAAAAAGTGGCCTAGGAATTCACCAGACCTGAATTCCATAGTGCACATATGGCATATCATTAAAAAACATATTCAATATTGTGATGCTTTGACGGTAGCAAAGCTAGAAATATAAATACAAGATATTTGGGATAATATTATTCCAAATCATGTAGCAAAACTGGCAAGAAGCATCCCAGTATACATCATCAAGCTTAAAGGAAAATCACTTGGCAAATAAGGTATGTCGTACCATTTAAATGTCTTTGAATATCTATTGTATTTAAAGGTCACAGTTGTTTACTTCTTGAGCCGAAACTGCATATATACATACATACACACTAGGGTGTATCAAAAAAAAAAAAATTCCGATATTTTTTTGGCAACACCCGCCAAAACTTGCTAAATGGTGAGAAAATACACGTGTTAAAATTTGAAAGCTCTACGATAATGGGAATGCATCGCGCATTTAGGTCAAAGTTTGTGAAATTAGGGAAAAAACACATATTTTTGGAAAACTGCTATAAAGTTCATTATGTTATTTTGAACTTCGCAATACCTGCTAAAATACAATTTTGAGTCCTCTTATATCAGTAAAAAAGTTTCAGTCAAATCAGACAAGTGCAATGCATCGCGCATTGCACATCAATATTGTTAATTTCAGCAGAATTTGTGTAATTTCCCTTCTCACACATAAATGAATTTCATTAGTTTTCATGCAAAACATGTTATTTGATGAGATTAATTCTTATTTCTGAATGAGAACTGGCTCTTTGCATACTTTACTGCATTTTTTTTTTTTTTTTTTTTTTTTAATTTATTTTTTTTTTTAGTAATTTGCAGTGAAGCATCCCAGGACTCACCATGAGGAGGTGGCAGTGTCGAGTCCCACCCTATGCTCCATCCCAACCACGCAACCATTACTGATGGAATTTACAAAACTGACTTAAACTGAGACTTCGTGTTGAATTGTGGCATTGCTGCCCTTGATTTTAGTTTGTTCTGAATGAACCCTTCTCTGTTGCTCTGCCCGCAAACAGATGAAGAAGCCTCTGTCACGAGCTTGATGTGACGCTCAACACTTTGAGTGTGACAGGGCAATTTTGGACATTCAAAGCTGAAGTTCTTGGTAGTGATCATTTCTTTGATTTCATTTGATGATATAGATACAGTCAGTGGTGGCTCTGAACGACATGTATCATTCCAGTTGATAAGATCAATATAGCTGCTTGCATTGATGTTCAGCTTAGGAACTCTGAATGTTCGGATGCGTCCAGTTGGTGCTTTTTCTTCCCTGCTTCTAAGGATCCTTCTCCATGCAAGTTCTTTGTATGCATCATTTGTCCCAGATATCATTGCAACGAGGACAGCTTCATGGTGAGCACCATAAGCATTCCGCTCAATAACGGGAATAACTACATCTCTGACTTGCAATGGTAGTTTTTGACATCTACTTATTGTCTCAAAAGTGTGCAAAGGTGCGTATGTAATGTCACTGTGGCATTTAATTTTGAACCACATTGGTGTATAGACCAGCATAATGAATTGTACTACTAGTGTCAAATTGTTTGATGGATTTTCTGTTGAAACATATAATCGCAGTGCTCTAGATGCAGTTGTCAGCCAGCGAGTGAGCCATTTTCCCAGGTTTTTGTGATGCCAGTGATTGTTCACATGAACCTGAAGACACAGCCTGATACATTAGCAGCAGGTACTTCTGATCTGACGACAAGTCTGAGATGTATTCTTGGTTGATATCAATAGCATCGGCCGAAATTGGCTCAAAGTCAATAACAGGGAGGTTTTCAAAATCTGTTTCATAAAGTGCTGTTCCGATTGGTCCTGTAAATTGACGAGGACCGCTAGTCTTTCCATCCAAATGAATTAATAGATGTCTTAATGGTAATTCATTACTGTGAAGTTGACAAACAATCCATTGCAATGGCTTTCCCAGCTTTTCTTCAAATTTTCTTATGACTCCTGCTCTCCAACCTACGTTTGTATTTGTGCCATCACATCCTATTGAATCAATTTTGTTGACATCGATTTTCTTCTGAATGCAAAAATCATAAAGACCATTTACAATATTGTTTGCTGAACCACTGGATACTGAAAAATGGCCTATGTATTTGCTACCTGGTTCTGATAGCACTGTGATGTGTTCCTCTGTCACTTCTGTTCTTGCTCTTTTGCTTTCTGATTTTATCATCATAACAGTTTTATCTTTTCTGCCATCAAAGTATATGCTTGTGACGTTACCACACTCACTAGAAGATAAACTTTGCTCTCGTGCCCGTTGTCTTTCTCTTGATACTTTGTTTTTGTCAATAATATCATCAGTTTCTTCATCAATATCATGCAAAGCTGCTGTAACTATCATTGCTGCTGCTCTTGAAGATACTCCAGTCCTATCACATGCGATTGCAAAATTTGGCAAAGATTTTCTCTGAGAATGTTTCTTGCTCTTTTTGCCCCTATGCCAAGGGGGAAGATCTTTCTCAAAATCATCAGAGGAATCTTCACTGGGAGATGTGCTTGAAGATGATACCAGTACAGTATTGTCACCTGATTGTGATGTTGGTTTTGGGTGACTTATGTCTCTCAACCTCCTCTGCTGTGACGCTTCCATTGATGCAGTTGTTTGTTGATCAATTGATCCAATGTACATTTTCCTGACAGATCTTTGATCAGATAAGAAGTCCCGTTCCTTGATGGGTACTTTTTTTTCTTTGGGACATCTACAAGTTGAGAAATCTGTGCATTTGCAATATGAGATATCAAATAATGAAGAAATATTATTTTTAAATGATGCAAATTTGTTTTTGAATTCTTTAGAATCTTTTCGGTTAATGATCTTCTTCAAATTTTGATAAGATTTGAGTTGTTTCTTCAGAAGAGCCATCACACGAGGTTTAGAAACAGTTGGTATGGAACTGGTCTGCCATACTTGGAGGACTGCATCAACAACAAGGGGATGTAAGCCAGTAGGCTTCTGAATTTTTGACTCTCCTTTTAAATATAGATAATACTTCAAAACATTTTCTTTTGTAGGAAGTTCATTGTACTTTATGTCCTCAGGCTTTCCCAGGAGAGGACACACTAATTTTGACCTTAGTGTTAATTGTTTATCGGTAGACATTACCAATAAGAAATGACAAGCTGGACGCAACACAAATAATACACCCACTCACTAAGGCGGCCACCAACAAACTGGTTCTTTCCTGGGAGTGGGAGTGTAACACACACACCTAAACATACATACAAACGCACACACTGTGTAGGCTATACATTTGTATGCCAGAGCACAACCCTCTGAAAAGCATATATCACTCAGGGAGCAGGAGTCATGGTGAAAGCTCATCAGGGGAGTATTATGAGGACAATACCTCTTATTCATGTGCAATGCGTGATACATTGCATTTGTCTCATTTGACTGAAACTTTTTTACTGGTATAAGAGGACTCAAAATTTTATTTTAGCAGGTATTGCGAAGTTTAAAATAACATAATGAACTTTATAGCAGTTTTCCAAAAATATGTGTTTTTTCCCTAATTTCACAAACTTTGACCTAAATGCGCGATGCATTCCCATTATCGTAGAGCTTTCAAATTTTAACACGTGTATTTTCTCACCATTTAGCAAGTTTTGGCGGGTGTTGCCAAAAAAATATCGGAATTTTTTTTTTTTTTGATACACCCTAATACACACACTCAACCCTCTGCTATTGTGCCTAATTGGTGCATCTGTCACTGTGTGAGACCCGAAATTGCGATAGCCAAAGTGAAGAATCTATGGTGGTAATTGAAATTGACACTAGGACTATCAAGCTGTCATTTTTTTTGTCACTTTTTGCCCAGTTTTTATACCATATAGTAGTGTAAAAAGTAAAGATATAATACATTATAAAAAAAACTTACCCAATCAAAAATCATAATAATAACATTATAAGGCCAATCATGATAATAGTCATAATAAAAACATGAATAAAATGCCCCTTGCTGTCACCAGACACCAGTTTATCCGTAGGTGGTGTTAAAGAAGCCCTTGCTGCTAATCTATTGCCATGTTCCATGGCATAATCTATCACTTGCAGTTTGCAGGAGATTGTGTTGCTCAATTTTTTTTCCACCTGCTGCCATAATCAGTGCTGCTTGGTTGCTAATTTTACTCTAAAATATTCATCCTTAACATTACCGTGTTTGTTTTGAAATTACCCTGTTTGTAAAGATTATAATTTTTAAAGATCATTTATATGTATGTATATAATATGTATGATGATGTAATAATATTACCCTGAAATGAAATAATGTTGCCATGATTGTGCTTAAATTACCATAAAACAAGGTAATTACCCTGCACCTGGCAACACTGGCCATAACAGTGATGGTGTTGATGTGTTTTATTATGATTATGAACTTGGTGTTACGTTTCACTGCACGATGGCATTGAATCGGAGTGGCGATCAGCTGATATTTATAAACATGCTTCACAGCCTCACAGGTTAGATTTCTTTAATTTTTAAGATAATTTGTTTTTAAAGTGATGATACTGGTAATGATAATAATACCAGCAATAAGATTATGATGCATGCAGTTAGGCTAGTAAAAAATGCTGGAAAAAGGTGCAACCTATATGCCATCAAATACAGAACCTCGGGGTGGATGATTAGGAGCTAAGGTGGATGGGTAGATTGGGAAAATGTTAAGAACTATTTATCAATACAGAAAAACTCAACTATCACATGACATCAAAACCTGGAAGGTTTTGAACGATGGGCACGTGATAGTGGTAATTTCATGCCCGATATAGAAATATATGCAGTTTTTTTTAATTATGTGCAATAACAGTAAAACACAATAGCGGAAGGTGCAATAGCATAGGATTGAGTGCATGTTTGTATATAGTATATATATATATATATATATATATATATATATATATATATATATATATATATATATACAGTGGTACCTTTAGATACGAAATTAATTAGTTCTGGAGTGGCTTTCGTATCATGATTTTTTTGTATAATGAGTCGCATTTTACATGCCGTGGGCAGTATCCTGTCCACGGTCCGAGTGTAGGTTGGACTTCCTCACTCAGGGCAATGGTTTCCTAGCGGGTGGGCTTTGAGGTAGGAGATACCCTAAACAGTATCCCCTTTAGCCCATAAATTCCCGTGAAAAGCCCACATGGTATAAAAAAAAAAAAAACATTTCTATTAGCTTTTTACAAACCTTGCCCCCAAGAAAGGATTGTTTTGTAATGCATAAAGTGAAATCTTACATGGAATACCAATAAATAAAGCAGAGATGAGATTGCATACAGACAAGGCGGAGACTCGCGGTGACTCAGCTGCTTCTTCTTCTTGTGACCCTTTTAGCTTGCATGTTGTCTTTCACCATGACATTTATGTTTCCACTCCTCTATTGCCTGCTATAATGGATATCATATCTTAGTATTCATATACGCTCATGCTGAGGATAACCTCGACAGTTTATGAAATATGGATTATATATATATATATATATATATATATATATATATATATATATATATATATATATATATATATATATATATATATATATATATATATATATATATATATATATATATATATATATATATATATATATATATATATATATATATATATCTGAAGCAACATGTGGGAGTATGGTTCAATGTGGCGAGGCGCTCCATTAGGACGAGAGTCGATCGCTTATTCCTGCATACATTGTCCAGTCCGACATGATAATATACCGAAGAAAAGTTCATTTTTTGATAACAGAAAGGTTTTTTTTATTTCTTTTGTAGTAAAAAAATAAATCTGCAAAAACTGTAAATACTTTTATTTTCACACAATAATATATGCATGTACAAAAAGGAATTTTGGGATTGGCATGGGTGAAAATAGAGAAAAATGTGCACGAGTGGTAGGTGAAAGTAGGAGGAAATGCGCAGGAGTGGTAGGTGAAAGTAGGAGGAAATGCGCACGAGTGGTATGGAGAAATGAAAATTTAGAGTGGCAGCCTTGCGGCCTCTGCGTCGCTTAATCTATGTCACTCTCGCCCCAGCCGGCTTTCCCCAGCCCTAAGAAGCACTCAAAGATAAGCTTGAGCTTATAAGGAAGTGTGAGGCAGGTATAATTCACAGTGTCATTGCACTGCAAATCGGTGTCCCTAGATCAACAGTATCAATAATTTGGAAGAACAGGGAGAAGCACCACAAGACCGTTGCATCATGCAAGTGTTTTTATTTCCAAAAATGTACTGTACAGCACCCTAATGTGTTTAATAAAAAAAAGTTAGATATAAATGAAGTACTGATTTAGTTTAGGTTAGTTTTTTTTAAAGGTTATGGTGATGTTTTTGGGGGGTCTAGGTTTGAGGTTGGTCCCTTTCCCCCCTAATTCTTAAGTATTCTATGGGAAAAATTGCTTCACAATTCGAATTAACACTGATTCGACTGATGAAAGACTGCCCTAACCCTGTCGAATTGCGAGGATCCCCTGTATTACACCCAGCACCAGACTTAGGTAATTACATTTCATGTGTAGTGGTAACAGAATTAAAAAAGTAGGTGACAACTGTAAATGCAACAAAGCAGACAGGAGTAGATAACAAAATTGATGCCAAAAGCTCACAATGCAGATCCAGAACCTCTAAGCCTCATCATCGTTAGACAAGACTGCTGTAGCAAACTGTCCATGGTCATCCAAAGGTCTTTTATAAAACTTTGTAAAAGTCAACTCTCTGGCCAAGCCAACAGTGGACAAAATAGTAGAAAGAGGCAACTTCAAAGCCACCTTACTGGACGAGGCTGACCTGGTGGAGTGTGGGGAAAAAATGGAAAGGTTAATGCCAGCAGCTACCATCATATCCTGAGTTCATCATCTCAATGTATCCTGAGAAACGATGCAGAATGGGGGCCTTGTGGTCAAGAAAAAAAGAAGTAGCTGGTCCCTTAATGGTGTTGGTTTTTCTGTGTAGTCTCTAATAGTAGTGTGAACACATAACAGTTTATGAATAGGATAAGGCACAAAACAGTTCAGGCATATGAGAACCCAGCCGAGAAGTTTTGGGTGGGTTGCCTATCCTGAAGGAAACTTTGGAATCTGAAATTAGAATTAGGTCCCATAGATTTTATACAAGTGAGTAAAACATCAGGATCCCAGATGGTATGACAGCGGGAAAGGAAAGGCCTCTCCTGGAAGACTGACTTCAGGAACTGAGTAACTAGTGGATGCTGTCCCTCAGGCCTGTCATCAATTTGAGCCATTGCTGAAATTGCAGAATGCATGGTGTTCATAGAACTATAACTATGTCCCTTCCCATTCCTAAACTCTTGCAAGAGGAAGGCTACAAATGACTGAAACTAATCAGTTTCCCTGTTGAAGCAAATAGATACCCATCTGCCGATATATGACCAATATTGTAATAAAGTTCTCTTTCTCCATGATGCAAGGAGAAATTGGGCAACTGGCAAAAGTCATCAGTTTTCAAAGGCTCTCCTGATAATAGCATTGCAACCAGTATCAGGTTGTGAGCCTGTGGGTGTGTGCAAGAGGGGTCTTGTGGCTGAGTCAAGTAGTGTCGAGGAAGGAGAAGGGAGGTCGAGCCAGTAGGCGGAGAGTCATTGGAAACCATGCCTAAGTCGACCACAGTGGTAGAACAGCAAGTAGGGTGGCCTGGGATTCCAGTAGTTTCTTCAGGACCCCGGAAATCACACCCAAGGGTGGGGAAAGCATATAAACTCTTGTTGGACCAGTCCAGGGTGAAGGCATTAATATATGCTGCAGCAGGGTCTGGCTTCCAAGATACATAAGTAGCCACTTGAGCATTGATCCTAGGAGCAAATGAGTCAGTTTCTGGTGTAATAGAGACGACAAAGTTTCCTGAAGAGATGGGGCTGCAACATCCATTCGGTATCCACATTATTGACTCTAGATTCTCTATCAGCCTCTACATTACAGAGTCCCTCAACATATTCTGCCAATAAAATAATACCCATGACTCAGCCCCTAAGAAAATCTCACTTGTTAAGGTATTAAGATTAAGTTTTGTGCTCCGCAACAGTTCATGCAATCGATGGCAGCGGAGTTGTCAGAGCGAAGACGAATATGCATGTCTCTACAATCCTTGCAAAGGGATTGTAGGCCAAAGAGGACAGCCTGCAACTCTAGACAATTAATGTGATCTTATTCTTTATGAGCCCAGTGGCCCCCTGTCTGAGAATGTCCAACAGACGCACTCCAACCTGTCAGGGACGCATCAGAATACAACTTAAAGTGAGGAGGAGGCATGCAGTTAGCATGAAAATAACAATAAAAGATAGAAAGAGATGCAACATGTCGGCGGTGAAAAAGATGCTGAAGACAGTCAGGCAGAGGAGGGGAATTGGTGAGACGGAAAACTTTTGATTCCACCCTATCTAATAAAACTGTGTGATTGGAACTCTCCCAAATATATGAAGAGTACTCCATATAAGAATGGATAAGGCCGTTGTACACCTAACTTCATAGAAGCTGTTTTAGCAAGAGATGAGATGTGAAGTTTCTAGTTAAGATTATGAGCAAGGGGCAGACTGAGGATATTCAGTGTAGAAGATGGAGACAGTTGATTGTCATTGTAAAAGAGGGGATGGTTGTCTGGAAGTTTGTGTCAAGTTGATAGATGGAAGAATTAAGTTTTTGAAGCATTGAACACTACTGAGTTTTCTCTGCCCCAATCAGAAATCTTAGAAAGATCAGAAGTCAGACATTCTGTAGCGTCCCTGCATGATCTGTTGACTTCCTGAAGGGTTGGTCATCTCTGAAAAGATGTGGAAAGATATAGGGTGCTATCATCAGCGTAAGAGTGGATATGGCATGGAGTTTGGTTAAGAAGATCATTAATGAATAATAGAAAGAGAGTGGGTGACAAGGCAGAACCCTGAGGAACACCACTGTTAATAGATTTAGTAGAAGAACAATGGCCATCTACCATGGGTGCAACAGAATGGTCAGAAAGGAAACTTGAGATAAAGTTGCAGAGAAAGATATAAACCGTAGGAGAGCAGTTTTGAAATCAAAGCTTTGTGCCAGACTCTATTAAAAGCTTTTGATATGTCTGATGCAACAGCAAAATTTTCACTGAAATCTCTAAAAGAGGATGACCAAGACTCAGTAAGGAATGCCAGAAGATCACCAGTAGAGCAACCTTGATGGAAGCCTTATTGGCAATCAGATAGAAGATTGTGAAGTGACACATGTTTGAGAATCTTCCTATTGATGATAGATTAAAAAACTTTAGACAAGCAAGAGTTTAAAGCTATAGGGCTGTGATTTGAGGGATTAGAACAGGCACTTTTTTAGGAACAGGCTGAATGATGGTAAACTTCCAGCAAGAAGGAAAGGTAGAAGTTGATAGACACACACACACACACACACACACACACACACACACACACACACACACACACACACACACACACACACACACACACACACACACACACACACACACGGCCCGGTAGCTCAGTGGTTAGAGAGCTGGCTTCACATGCCAGAGGACCGGGGTTCGATTCCCCGGCCGGGTGGAGATATTTGGGTGTGTCTCCTTTCACATGTAGCCCCTGTTCACCTAGCAGTGAGTAGGTACGGGATGTAAATCGAGGAGTTGTGACCTTGTTGTCCCGGTGTGTGGTGTGTGCCTGGTCTCAGGCCTATCCGAAGATCGGATAGGCTCTGAGCTCGTTCTGTAGGGTAACGTCTGGCTGTCTCGTCAGAGACTGCAGCAGATCAAACAGTGAATTACACACACACACACACACACACCCGGTAGTTCAGTGGTTAGAGCGCTGGCTTCACAAGCCAGATGACTGGGGTTCGATTCCCCGGCCGGGTGGAGATATTTGGGTGTGTCTCCTTTCACGTGTAGCCCCTGTTCACCTAGCAGTGAGTAGGTACGGGATGTAAATCGAGGAGTTGTGACCTTGTTGTCCCGGTGTGTGGTGTGTGCCTGGTCTCAGACCTATCCCAAGATCGGAAATAATGAGCTCTGAGCTCGTTCCGTAGGGTAACGTCTGGCTGTCTCGTCAGAGACTGCAGCAGATCAAACAGTGAACACACACACACACACACACACACACACAGACATGATAAATGACACAATAACGAGTCTTACAAGAATCATTAAAGAAAGGAGAAAAGTGATATTGGTAGGAGATTTCAACTGTAAGGAGGTGGACTGGGAAAATTATGAAAGTGGTATGGGGGAAGAAGCCTAGGCAGATAGATTCCTGAACCTAATGATAGATAATTTTATGGTCCAAAGAGTAAAGGAAAACACAAGATTCAGAGGAAACGATGAGCCGGCAAGATTAGACCTAGTTTTTACAAGGGATATACCAATTAACGATGATATAAGATACAAGTGCCCATTGGGAAAGAGTGACCATGTAATATTAGAAATGGATATAGAAGAAGGAAAGGAAGATAGAGATTGAATTACAGAAAGGCTGATATTGAGAATCTCAAGAACTATTTTAAAAACGTAAACTGGGAGGAGATGGAAAACTCATTAACGGTTCAAGAGAAATATAACTTATTTTTGGAAATATACAAAACTGGGGTCAGGAATATGTCCCGAAATATAGACCTAAAGAAGAAGGAAAGAAAGATTGGTTTAATGCAAGATGTGCTAGGGCAAAGGAGAAACGAGATGGAGCATGGAAAAGGTGGAGAAGAAACAGAAATCCAGAAAATAAGGAAAACTTCAAAACAGCAAGAAATGAATATGCTAAGGTGAGAAAGGAAGAAGAAAAGAACTATGAAAAGGACATTGTCGAAAAATGTAAGGAACAACCAAAATTGTTCTACAGATTCATAAATGGAAAAATAAGACAAAAAGAAACAATAGAAAGGTTAAAAGGAGAGAACGGAATGGTGGAAGACCCAAAAGTATGGCAGAACTGTTAAATAGTAAATTTCATGAGGTCTTTACTAAGGAATCCAAATTTGAAAGACCACAGGGTAATAGAGAGACTGTCTATATGAAAGAGATTAAAGTAACCAAGCTTGAAATAAAAAGTTGATGACGGAATTGGATGAGGAAAAGGCAATGGGACCGGATGAAGTCTCAGGCAGAATACTGAAAGAATGTAGGGAAGAACTAGCAAGTCCAATATACAACATCATAAAATGCTCAATAGAAAATGGAACAGTGCCAGTGGAGTGGAAAAGAGCTGAGGTGGTTCCCATATATAAGAGCGGAAGGAAGGAAGAACCTTTAAATTACAGACCGGTATCACTAACTAGTGTAATATGCAAGATGTGTGAAAAAGTAATAAAGAAGCAATGGATTGAGTTTCTTGAAGACAACAAAATATTATCAAATAGCCAATTTGGTTTTAGAAAAGGTCGGTCATGTGTAACAAATTTATTGAGTTTCTACTCTAGAATAGTTGATAAAGTACAAGAGAGAGAGGATGGATTGACTGTATTTATTTAGATCTAAAAAAGGCTTTTGATAAAGTGCCACATGAAAGATTACTATGGAAGTTAGAGGAGAAGGGTGGCTTAAAAGGAAGCACATTGAGATGGATGAAGAATTACTTAAGGGGGAGAGAAATAAGGACGATAGTTAAAGATATGAAGTCCAAGTGGAGAACAGTAGACAGCGGAGTGCCACAGGGGTCAGTATTGGCACCAATACTTTTTCTCGTATATATAAATGACATGCCAGAGGGAGTGAACAGCTACATAAATCTGTTTGCGGACGATGCGAAACTGTGCAGAGTCATTAAACAAAAGAGGATTGTGAAATACTACAGGAAGACTTAAACAAGATCTGGAAATGGAGCAAAAAATGGGAGATGGAATTCAATGTGGACAAAAGCCATGTCATGGAAATGGGAAAAAGTGAAAGACGACCAGTGGGAATCTATAAGATGGGAGATGGAGTAGAACTAGAAAAAGTAAAAAAGGAAAAGGACTTGGGAGTGACAATGGAAGAAAATAATCAACCGGTAAGCCATATTGATAGAATTTTCAGAGACGTATAATTTGCTAAGGAATATTGGATTAGCATTTCACTATATGGACAAAGAAATGATGAAGAAATTGATAAGTACTAAAATAAGACCTAGATTGGAATATGCAGGAGTTGTGTGGACTCCCCATAAAAGAAACACATAAGAAAATTAGAGAGACTACAAAAAATGGCTACAAGAATGGTTCCAGAATTTAAAGGGATGACATATGAGGAGAGACTAAAGGCTATGGATCTACCAACCTTGGAGCAGAGAAGAGAGAGAGGGGATCTGATACAAGTTTATAAATTGATTAACGGAATGGATGAAGTGGATAATGAGAAACTGATTCTGAGAGAAGTATATGACTTTAGAAGCACAAGATCGCATAGTAAGAAACTGAGGAAGGGAAGATGTCTGAGAGATGTTAAAAAATTTAGTTTCCCACAAAGATGTGTTGAGACTTGGAACAGTTTGAGTGAGGAAGTGGTGTCAGCAAAGAGTGTACATAGTTTTAAAGAAAAATTGGATAAGTGTAGATATGGAGACGGGGCCACACGAGCGTAAAGCCCAGGCCCTGTAAAACTACAACTAGGTAAATACAACTAAGTAAATACACACACACACACACACCTTATCTGATGACATATAGTATGCATGAACATAAAAGACGCACCCTCATTTCAGCTGGTCTGATTCAGGAAAAATGTTTTTAGTGTGTTTAAGCATATACTGTTGAAAGCAATCTGGCAGTACATTACACAAGCAGAAAACATGGTCAATTTGCCGTTTCATTCAAACTTGGAATGTGGTATGTGGCTTATGTTTTTCTGGAGAGAAATGTGAAATGATTGATGGTATGTGTCATTTCCGTCACAAATTAATATTTTTTGTGTTAAGATTATTTTTTAAGGCATTATCCATTATAGAAGGCATTAAAGGGGCAGAAACAAAAATATATTGGTGAAAACAATAGACAAGGTAAAAAGGATCACAAGAAGAAGCGGCTGCTGCTGATTACAAATGGCTCCTCTTCTGCTTCTTTTTCCATGTTTCATGCAAGATTTCATTTTGTGCATCATAGAACAATACTTTCTTGGTGGTAAGGCTTGTAAACTGCTAATAGAAACATTATTTTGTGAACATAAATGTATATTTGAGGCAGTATGCAAGGAGGTGGTTTTACTGGCAACCTACTAGTACTCATTACCATGGCAACAATGTTTTCTATGTGTTCGTGGATGCCATTTCGTGGCCAGAAGTTGCACCACTCGTTGAGTTTCTTGGATCCTGGCCCGTTGTGGTTCCCGCCAAAAGCAGTGTGGGTGCGTGTGATGTCATCGTCGAGTTAACTTGTGTTAAATTGGATAAATCAGATAAATTGCATTACAGTCAACCCTTGGCTACCGCGACTTCGGCTATCGCGTTTTATTGCTATTGCACACCCATGAAAAGCTGCTAAAATTTCATTATTGCGACCTCAGATGCCTGCTATCGCGCGCCCAGCCATGGCGTCATGGGATATCTGAGCGCTCATTGGCCAAAACCGCCTTCACGCCAAGATCAATTCGGCTATTGCGTTTTCAGGTATGGCGCGGCTATTTCGGCCCCAATTGGGCGCGATAGCCGAGGGTTAAGTGTACTTGATCATATCTCCTTAAATATCAAGTTGCATTAAATCAAAATTGCATCATTGAAACTTGTGTTAGTCAAGAGTTGACTGTATTTATAAACATTGTTAAATTTTGCAATAAAGATAAGAGAACTGGAGAAAAGCTTGTCACGTATCTTAAACTACCTTTCCAAGGTCATATCAACTCTCAGGTTAGGAAAGTATTAACAACTCTGTTAGGTAAACATGCTCCAGATTTATCCTTTAGATTTATTTTTCTTAATACAAATACTATTGGATCTTTGTTTAGACATAAGGATAGGCTACCTGATCCCTTGAGCTTAAACAGTATACAAATTTTTTTGTCCCACTTGTAAAACAGGGTACATCGGCTCAACGAGCCAAAACTTAAAATTATGTGTGTGTGAACACAAGGGTACCTCCTTCAGGACAGGCATAAGAAACCACTCAAGAGAGTTAGATCATGCTTTTAGGGAACAGGATTTCAAAATATTGTATAAAGCCAAGACATTATCTGAATTGAGAATTGCTGAATCACTTTATTCATGAATATAAGCCTAATCTTTATAGTCAAGAAACATCTATTCATTTAACTGTAATTCCATAGTTTAATATCCACATCACTTCCTTTTGTTTTCTTTTAGACTCTCTGCTTGTATTTTTTTATAACTACCATTTTTTATTGTTATGAGTTAACTAGTATTCCCAATCATTTATTCCTGGAATTCCTTGCTTCTGTATTTCTACCTTTATATCACTTAAGCTCTTTCTGGAACTGGAAGGAGATTTCAAGACACTTGTCCTTTGGCTTTGACGCTTTTGTATTTGTTTGAGGCTGACATCTCAGTGAGCCTTTTATTTATTGTATTTTTGTTGTCCTTATCAACATCCTTCCTACATGTAAATTAAAAAGCTAAAAAATAAACAAAAATAGGAAAAAAAAAATCCAGTATCCTATTTCTTCTTAAACCTGTCCTTTTTTGTTTTGTTTTTTTTTTTCAAACCCTGATCAAAAAGCAATAAAAAAAAGTACTTAAATATAACTGATATATATATGACATATTTTTTACACCAACAGCAACATGGCTTTTGTTATCCCTCTCATCTTATAGAGCTTTATATTCTGAGTAATTTGAAGCCATATGTACATACCCATTGCAAATTGTTTATAACATTGACAAGAATTTTTTTATTTACCATTTTTTAAGGAGAACAAGTGACACCCACCTGTGTGATGGACTGACGGGCACTGAGGGATACCATTATGTGTGTTCATTCGTGTCTGCATATTATCACATTATTTGCACATGTGTGAAATCAATGATTTAAAAAAAAAAAAATTATTTATTTGTTTATTTTTTTTATGCAGCCATTGACCAATAGAAATAATGCATAATAAATCTAGCTAATCAGAGCAGTATATAGAGAGAGCCAACTATTTGAATCAGTCTATGTAGGATGTGTGAACAGGTAGGATGTCACCTCAATTATATCCATTGTATCACCAGATTTTTATGAAAAGAAATAAGGTAATGACTTCATATTAATTTCTTATCATTGCTAGTCAGATTAGGCTAGTTTGCTTTGGTTAGATCAGTTTAGTTGGGTTAGATAAAGTTAATTTTTTCTGAGAAAGACTTATCATTGGTGCATGTTGCCTCAACTTGGTTAGGTTACGTTAGCTAAGTCAGCTTAGGTTAAAGTTAGGGTTAGGGTAGTTTTTATTAAATAGATATGTTAAAATAGAGTGAAATTGCCAGCAGTGGCAGTGATTTGTAAGGGATGGGGAGGAAGAAATAAAAAAGGTACAGATTTGTGATGGAATGAAGTGCAGAAATAGGTCAATATTGACTAGAATAAAATAGCTTCACCCAGAAGTGAGTTGTTGGTGTAATTGTGTAAATTTACCAGTTATATTGCATTCTTATTTTTATCCTGAAGGGAGAGAAGATCTTAATCACAATTTATTTTGTACTCTGAATAATTTACAGAATGTTACATACCTACATTTCTTTCAGACAATGATTTTGCTGACTTCAAGCCCTCGCCCACAAGCAAAACAGAGAAGGTTAAGGATAAAGAAATGGTGGATAGGGAAGAGCAGAAAGGTCACAAAGAGAGAAAGCACAGCAAGGACAGACACAGAGATCATAAGAAACACAAACACAAAGACAGAAGCAGGGAGGACAAAGATAGGCACAGACAAGACAGAGACAAGCACCGAGAAAACAGGGACAGGTACAGGAAAAGGGATGACATGGACAAGGATGAGAGGAAGAGAAGGGAATACAGAGACAGAGAGCACAGGTCAGGGAGAAGAGAAGATAATTGCTCAGAAGACTCAAGCAAAGGTGAGGGAAGCAGTGACTCTACATATGACTCATCAGGTAACCAGACATGCCACAACTTGCCAACCACAAATGCACCCATCCCTGCTTTGCCTTTAGTGTCTCCCAGCAGAAGGAACCCTAAACCAAGATTAAGTCTGGAGGAGAAAATATTTCAGGTACTGCATCATGTTACTATCTATTGTATTGGAACTAGATTGCGCTTTTTTGTTTATGAGGTTTTCACATGTGATACTCTGAATAATTGCCATGTTATAGATGAGACAGGATATTTTTTTAAGGTTTAGAATTTTTAATAATCGATTATTTTATCTTGAATTATGATAATGTGTTTGATGAACTTTTGTTATGACCTTAAAAAATGGTTTGTAAGGAAAATGAATCTTTAATAAAAAAAATGTTTAGAGAAGTACATATTAGTTTTGATATGGTTTCAGTTTATTTATATGTTTATTTACTTTTCTTTGGATTTAATGTTGTGTTCCATAAGATAATCCCTTTCTACATGGGGCTGATAGGTCTAAAAGTGTGAGTGATATGTATACAAGTGTATGGTACTTTGTGTGGGCCACTCTGTATGGTGATTGCTGGCCTGATATATAGATGGATAGATTTGCTTTTCAGTTTCATATGCCGACAGTGATATGTTGTTCCACATGTCAAGACTTTGTAAGTGAAAGCAGTTAGATATAACAATGTCTTCTTCCATAGAATGTTACCTAATTGCATTTACTTTTAATTAAATTTTTGTGTTGTTTTTACTTCCAGTCACTACATATGTTATGTATAGATATTTAATATATTGGCTGAATATGAACTCAGTAGAATTCTTTATTTCACAAATTATAATGCTGTTTGTTTATTATATTGTTATTAATTTGTCTTATAGGACTAAGAGTGTGAATGATATGTGAGTGGGTGTTGTTTTTCTGAGCCACGCCATTTAAGTTTGCTAGCATAATATATAGATAGGGAGATTTTTTATTCTATTTACTATAAGTACCTTATTATATTTTATTACTTTTATCATTTTTCTTAGAGAGAATTAGAGGTTGCACTTGAAATTTCCAAGGAAGAGCCCAGCCAAGCCCCACCCAATGTGTTTGAACCTGAGGAACACAAGGTGGTAGAGAGAGGAACAGTAGTGGAGGAAAGACAAGACTCTCATCCACTCTCAAGTCCCAAACCTCTTCCTGAACAAAGTGCTGAAGGTGGCTGCTCCGCATTGAATGGAAGAACTGGACTCCTTACTGAACCTTCCTCCTTAGCTCATGAGAAACCAAGTATCGTTATGTGTGAGGAGGAAGAAGCAGCGGAACATACACCTGATCCAACGCCACCACCTGCTGTAGCAGATTGTGCTGTGACAATGCAGCCTTTACCCTCCACCTCAGCTGGCAAAACTGCGAAAAGAATAAGGAAAACTGTAATGTTTAAAGAAGGTATGATATTTTATGTATCTTATATTGT
>NC_059302.1:4445924-4450924 GCF_017591435.1 Portunus trituberculatus | reverse complement strand
GTAAAGTGGCAGCTATTTTGTCGAACGAATTTTTATTTATTTATTTATTTTTAATTGTATAATTAATTTCTGGGGTCCCAGATGTGTTCTTTTTCCCTCACCAACTCTAATGTCTTTGGAGACTACATTTTCAAAGCTTACTTCGTGACGTCACGACGTAAATAAAGTCGCAAATCGACTAACAAGACCAACAATTTGGTCTTGTTTTGCGACTGCTTTCGCCAGTCGCTAGGCGTCGATTTTGAGTTGGAAACTCTACTTACGTAAAATCTCAGTCGCAAATTGGCACGTGTGAACCTGCCTTTAGTAGATTTGCGACTTTATTTACGTTGTGACGTCACAGAGTAAGATTTGAAAATGTGGTCTTTATTTATAGGGAAGAAGATGTCAGAGTTGATGGGAAAAAAGACACATCCGTGATCCCAGAAATGAATTATACAGTAAAAAGAAAAGCTTAAGCAATCCGTCATTCGACGAAATAGATGCCACTCTACAAGAACTGTTTCCCTCAATGCAGGGTGTAGTTGGTGAGGATTGAAGACTTGTCAAGATTTAATTTGATCACAATTGTGCATAGTCTTCTTAAAGGCCGATTCACACGTGCCAGTTTGTGACTGTTTTCTTAAGTACGTAGAATTTCCAACTCGCAATCGGTGACTAGCGACTGCCGAAAGCAGTCGCAAATCAAGACCAAGCTGTTGGTCTTGCTAGTCGATTTGCGACTTTATTTACGTCGTGATGTCACAGAGTAAGCTTTGAAAGTGTGGTCTCCAGGAGTAGAGAAGATGTCAGAGTTGGTGAGGGAAAAAGAAAACATCTGGGACCCCAGAAATGAATTATACAGGAAAAAAAAAAAAAAAAAAAGCTTGCGCTAATAATCGTTTGACGAAATAGCTGCCACTCTCCAAGAACGGTATCCCTCAATGCAGGGTATTGTTGGAGGTGAGGATTGAAGACTTGTCAGGATTTAATTTGATCGCAATTGTGCATAGTCTTCTAGAGATTAACAATTTTCTTGTGAGAAATGTAGGCTAATTTAGAGTGTGGTAGACAGTCCTTTCTTTCCTTTTACTTAGCCAAGGACGTATCCTCAGGCATTTTATTTTCTGTTGACTTCCGGTACGCCAAAAGAAGAGGAACGTCAGCAACCACCGTTTCAACATCGTCACTGGAGGAAGACATTTTGGCGGTTAGTTGTTTGTTTACATTCACTTCGCAAAGGCGCCAATTAGTCGATACTTTCCAGGCGCTACGTGTGACACTTTCCGACTAGAAGGGCTGAGTCGGAAACTCTACCTACGTAATATTTCAGTCACAAATTGGCACCCGAAGTCTAGAATAGCATTATGATAAAGCTTAAAACAGGCAAAATTAATCAAGTTCTGAACAAATACATTGACATGGTAAGAGATAATTCACGTTTTAATAAGTAAAAATACCAGTTATAACCACATGAACTACATCGTGTTACAATGGAGGAAAAGTTTAGAGGAAGAGAGGAGTGAAGAGAAGAGTTACACAATCTCAGCTTTCTTTTAAGCTCTCCTCGCGCATGCTTCCATGCTTGCCGCGATCTGTCACCTTTAGTGTGGGTCTTCTGATGTCTTGTTTGCCTTCCTTTCAGCTGTGCAACTAGCCACCCAACCTTCCTTCCATTATACTTCCACGGTCCCACGAGCCATTGTTCTCTGCTTCTTTGATGTCAAAAGGTATTTAGGTATGATCCTTTGAAGTTCATGGACTGCTAATGGTTAACACTTATTACACGTTTTTCTGGGGGGTTGGAGATAAAACTTCAGTTACATAAAGTATCTACATCACTCTTCTTCTTTGATGTCTGGATATAATTCTATAAACCTGCACCGTAATATTATTCTTGAGGATCAGCCTCGGCAGTCAGTAGATCAACACTTTTTGAGTACGTGCTAGATATACGATTGCTGCTGCTGCTGTTACTGCTACTACTACTATTACTGCTGCTGCTGCTGCTGCTGCTGCTGCTGCTGCTGCTGCTGCTGCTGCTGCTGCTGCTGCTGCTGCTACTACTACTACTACTACTACTACTACTACTACTACTACTACTACTACTACTACTACTAGTCTTCACGATCATCATTATCACCACCACCATCTTTACTTCTCTTCTCTTCATTTTTCTTTTTTCTTTTTCGATTTCTTTCTTTTTTTCTTTTCTTTTCTTTTCCTCTTCCTCTTCCTCTTCCTCTTCCTCCTCCTCCTCCTCCTCCTCCTCCTCCTCCTCCTCCTCCTCCTCCTCCTCCTCCTCCTCCTCCTCTTACTACTACTACTACTACTACCGCCGACACCACCACCACCACCACCACCACCACCACTACTACAAATATCACTACTAACGTATCTGTATTATTTTTTTCTTTTCCATTACTAAGCTTTATTTGTATTGTCTAGCCAGGACAGAGGGAAAGATAGGCAAAAATACAGGTATCCTTGAGTATAGAGGCGCCTAAGCCATCATCCTTCATCTTTCTTGCCGGTTTAATCATGAATTGAAACCAAGACAGAGGTGGGTTTTTTTAGGTGGTAGGGAACAAGAGAGGAAAGTGATTAAGACGAGGTAAGAACGAGTGAAGATTACTACGCTTGTGTGCTAGGGCTGTGTAGGATTAGTGGTCGTAGTAGTAGTAGTAGTAGTAGTAGTAGTAGTAGTAGTAGCAGTAGAAGTTGTTGGTGTTGTGATGATGTGACAATAGTAATAATATAATTGAATGGGGTTTCTTTCTAGGAATGAATCATTAACCTTTGCTTATTAGTGTTGTTGATGTTGATGTTGTTATTATTATTTTTTTTATATTATTATTATTATTATTATTATTATTATTATTATTATTGCTATTTTTATTGTTAATGATGGTGATACTACTACTACTACTACTACTACTACTACTACTACTACTACTACTACTACTACTAATAATAATAATAATAATAATAATAATAATAATAATAACAATAATAATAATAATTATAATGATATTGATACTACTACTACTACTACTACTACTACTAATGTTAATAATGTTAATAATGTTATTATTGTTATTATTATTATTATTATTATTATTATTATTATTATTATTATTATTAATTTTTTATCATTACTGTTGTCGCTGCTGCTACTGCTGCTACTGCAGCTGATGGTGATGATGATAATGATAATGTCATCATCATCATCATCATCATCATCATTGCTATCGATACTGCTGATGTGTACAGTACACAATTAATGTACCCAGCTTGTCTCTTTTAAAACTTAATCTGCACCGTGATTCTTAACGTGTGTGTGTGTGTGTGTGTGTGTGTGTGTGTGTGTGTGTGTGTGTGTGTGTGTGTGTGTGTGCCTACAGGTTTTAAAGAAATGTGGATGCTATCTCCGATTTTTTATGTATTTATTTTTTTAAATCGTCAACGGAATTCTTGTAGGCTATATAACGAAATATAAATGTATATACATATATGAAATCGTAGTCGGTAACATGATGCTTGGAATGGAAAGAAGTGACAAGAAAAAAGAAAAAAAATGGATTACAAAGTAGGGAAAATAAAGAGGAAATGAAAATAAAACAATATAGAGAGAGATTAATAAGAGGAGAAGCTGAGAAAGAGAAGTAAATGTAAACTAAGAAATATGAGAAAAAAAAAATCAGTAGAGAAGAAAAATAAAGGAATGAGAACAAGAGAGGAAAGAGAAGAGAGAAACGAGTATATACCAGCTAAAAAGCAAGAAAATTAAAAGAACAAAATATGAAGAGATGAAGGAGGATTAAATAAATAAAGAGCGAAAAAGGAGATGATAATAATATCCCCAGCCTATGAAGAGGGAAGGAGAAGGAAGAGAAACAGATTCCCATTCCTTCCCATCCTTCCGTGCCTCCTGCCAATGTCCCTCCCCTCTCTCCCTCTCATTCTCTCCTATACGTACAGGTCACACGCCCTCTCAGATCTTATCCGGCGGAGTAGCAGGCGTCACTAAGAGGGAGGGATTTATCTCGTGAAGATGATGTGCGCTGCCTGTAAATGATCTGATTGAAAAGCTACGAGTATCTCTCTCTCTCTCTCTCTCTCTCTCTCTCTCTCTCTCTCTCTCTCTCTCTCTCTCTCTCTCTCTCTCTCTCTCTCTCTCTCTCGTCCTGTGTGTGTGTGTGTGTGTGTGTGTGATGATAATGGTGATGAAATGTAGTGAGGGAGGTAAGGACGTGGTGGTGATTGTTGTGAAGTGAAAGAAAGTGGTTGTAGTGACTGAAGACATGTTTGTGGTAAATAAATTATATGGAGGTGATGAGTGATAGTGGTGATAGGAATTCGTGAAAGTGATGACTGTAGCGCTGTGAGTTCTTGGTGTAGTAAAAGAAAGGGGGTGTGATTGTGTTCAATGAGGTGTTTAAAGGTAGTGATTGTGACGGTTGTGGATGCAGTGAAAAGAATTGGGGATTGGGGGAGCGGTAGGGGTTGTGGTGCTGGGGAGAATGATACTGTAGGAGGGGGCATAGTGTTGGGGAGAATGGGGGAAGGGGAAAGAAGGATATATCTGGACCTCACAAGGAGCTAGTATAAACGCCCCCTCTCCTTCCCACCACCACCACCACCAGTACTATACCAATCTCCCTCACCCTCTCCCTCTATCCCCCCTTCCTCTCCTTCTCTCTTCCCCCGTCACCCCACAAAACCTTCCCACCCGCGGAGGTTCTCACAACGACTCCATTGTCATTACACGGTGTTTGACCAGCGGGGCGATTGGCAGACACATTGTTAATTAAAATATCAATGAAAAGATTAACCAGTGGCCCGGCGGCGTGATCCCAGTAAGTCCCAGGGATTCATCAGCAGTCAGGTATTTGTCCACATGTGTACCGTACTACTAGTAGCCCCGCGTGCGTGTATCCCAGGCTTGTGCAGCTTATGTAGCAAAGGGACGGGGAAGAACGCACGGCACGGACAAATTCCCTCTTGTTTTATTGTCGGTA
>NC_059302.1:4430924-4440924 GCF_017591435.1 Portunus trituberculatus | reverse complement strand
ATGAGAACAGGCTGTGTTAAATCAAAGTTTAGAAGGTTTAGGATGAGGAAAGAATGAGGAATGTACGCCTCCATGCCAGACACTATCACCTCTGTTATGTGTTCAACACACAAAGTTGGGTCTCTGACACGGAAACAATAATCATTCCAGGGAAAATCAGTATAATACCTCCTCAGGTCCGCCTCCCACCCAACTGGCAGAGGCAAAAGGCCAGAGGCACCTCCGTTTTGGGGGATCCTGAGGAAGAATTGGAGAAATAGGACAAGGTACAGAAATAAGATTATGATCGAAGGAGCCCAATGGGAAAGACAGGGTAACATCATAAACAGAAGGATTAGAGGTAAGGAAGAGATCAAGAATGTTGGGCGTACTTCCAAGACAGTCAGGAATACGAGAAGGGTGTTGCACCAGTTGCTCTAGGTCATGGAAGATAGCAAAGTTGAACGCTAGTTCACCAGGATGGTCAGTGAAGGGAGAGGAAAACCAAAGCTGGTGGTGAACATTAAAATCTCCAAGGATGGAGATCTCCGCAAAAGGGTAGAGGGACAGAATATGCTCCACTTTGGAAGTTAATAATAAAAAAAATGACTATAGTCAGAGGAGTAGGGGAGAGATAGACAGCACATATAAATTTAGTTTGGGAGTGACTATTGAGTCTAAGCCAGATGGTGTAAAACTGGGAAGATTCAAGAGCGTGGGCATGAGAGCAAGTCAAGTCGTTGTACACATAGACGTAATATCCAGCTTTGGAACGAAAATGAGGATAGAGAAAGTAGGAACAGAGAAGGAGCTACTGTCAATTGCCTCAGACAGCTGTGTTTCGGAGAGGAAATGATTAGGTTTAGAAGAGGAGAGGTGATGTTCTACAGACTGAAAATTAAATGTAAGACCGCGAATGTTGCAGAAATTAATGAAGAAAAAAGTCGAGGGAGCTGTCAAGACATTTGGGTCGCCACCGAGAGAGCAGTTTGAGCTGGGGGACATTTCTGGTCCCCTCCCCAGAAGGGGATTCCGAGGCTGGGTTTGGAGTCGCCATTTTGAATTTTGAGTTTTAAATGAAGTGTGTGTGTGTGTGTGTGTGTGTGTGTGTGTGTGTGTGTGTAATTCACTGTTTGATCTGCTGCAGTCTCTGACGAGACAGCCAGACGTTACCCTACGGAACGAGCTCAGAGCTCATTATTTCCGATCTTCGGATAGGTCTGAGACCAGGCACACACCACACACCGGGACAACAAGGTCACAACTCCTCGATTTACATCCCGTACCTACTCACTGCTAGGTGAACAGGGGCTACACGTGAAAGGAGACACACCCAAATATCTCCATCCGGCCGGGGAATCGAACCCCGGTCATCTGGCTTGTGAAGCCAGCGCTCTAACCACTGAGCTACCGGGCCGTGTGTGTGTGTGTGTTTGTGTGTGTGGGTGTGGGTGGTAAGTGCATGTAGTTTTGTGGGAAGAAGGAGAGATGTCTTTAGAGGGCAGGCTGTGACTACCCCCTAGAGCAGGGGTTCTCAACCTTTTTATCGTTAAGAACCCCCTGAGTTATAAGACCATCTACCAGTACCCCCAGTATTGTCACATGGAACATGGAACTCAATATGCAATGGCACTGCAAAGGATTTTATTAGATCAGCCATCTAAGTACCCCTGGAAATCTTCTTATGAACCCCCTGTGGTTTCGCGCTGTCAGGATGGCCACTGTCCATGAGCTAACATCATTAGGTCTCTATGACGCTGAAGACGTCTATGCAGAACGGTTTGGTTGGCAATAGACAATCTCATTATCAGACTTTGATTTCTAAGTTATGAAAATAATCTCATTTACGGGGCTTCATAGGTTCATGGTGTCTTGTAGTCTACTTACTAACCTAGAAGGAAAGAAAATATCAAACTAACTTCGAGCTATCAATTGAGGAAGAAGTAATCTTTGTCCCAGGAATAGAGCAAGATGGTATATAAAAACACAATGCATAGTTATAACCTAACTCTACTATTATAGCGTTTTTGTCGTAGATACATGTTTAGAAATACTTTACCTATCTTGATATCTCCTTATGTGACAAAAGAATATCCAAAAATATACGATATGCAGTTGACCATCTTTTCTGTGAAATATTACGATATCTGTTGAATCTGGCAACTTCAACGGGAGTTTGGGTCCTCTCCTAGTGTTTCCTTATGATTGAACATTGATATTTACACGTCATTGTGATCAGGGAAATAAAGAAAACTAAGTTTGCTTTTTTCTAAGAGCATGAAATAGAAAAATTTATGTTTACAAGTGGCAGTTTATGTATAAGACACGCAAACCTGTGTGCACTCATCCACTCTATCCAGAAGCTTAACTAATTTTCAAAAGTTCCCCAATAGCTACACAACTACCATTGGTCTACTGTTTCTATCCAGTTACCTACAAACACGTACACATTCAAGGCAGCAACATGCAAAGTACACTAAATACTCCGGAGCAAAGCTGCCTCACCTTGTTTCATTAATCAGCTAACTCTTGCACACTTTCACACCAAAGCTATTTTTCATTTACCATCGACGATTTTATATTCGAATCAAAATTAAAACGACGATTGAGAACTTTCGGCCTAAAGATGTTTGAGGGCCGTGACGGCCTTGGGCGCCGCACGGGGGAAGGAGGTGGCCGTCGGGTCCGGCCTGGGGCCCAAGGCAGGAACTGGCTGCAGGTCCTGCTTTTCCTTGGTGGCCTCAAGCTTCACTACTAGTCGTCCACTTGCAGCGCATCACACTAGGCAAGGGTCGCCATAAGCAAGAGATCAATGTCTACCACTCACCGGATGGTACCGTGAGGGGCCCTAAAGGGGTGATAAGGGCTCCTTGCATAGAATATGATGGTGAGTGGTGTGTACGGGACCTCTGCTTATAATGACACCGGGCTGAACAACTCGCCATGAACGAGGGCACGCTGTGCGCCATGAGCCAGGCACTGACAGTACCAGTGGTCCTTTACGTTAGGTTAGGTTAGGTTAGGTTAGGTTAGGTTAGATTAGGTTAGGTTAGGTTAGGTTAGGTAAAAAGGACTCACTTCATGACAGCGTTTGGGGAGTGGTGTGTGGCGGGTCATTGCTCATGGCGACCTGTGTGAGGCATTGCAAGGTTGCATCGTCACTGCTCTCATAACCACGGGACTGGGGTTGACCCTTTCTGGGTAAAAAGTTTCGTCCCAGTACCTGTGTAGGTAATAATACTTTGGATCGTTTCGCCATCGCCATCGCCGCACCGTTAGCCTCGATAAACGGATCGTTATCCTCAACAAACACATCTGTACCGTGGACACTGGAATCGCAACCTGTCGTGGAATCCCATTGTTAGCGTGGACTCATTTTCCTTCGCGGCTTCAAGCTCACTGATTGTTGTCAACTTGCAGCGCCTCATACTAGGCAAGGCGTCGCCTTAAGCAGGGTGCCGTGTCTACCGTCCATCAGATGATGCCGTGAGGGGCCTTTAAGGGTGATAAGGGCTCCTTGCATAGAGTCTGGTGGTGAGTGGTGTGTACAGGACCTCTGCTTATAATGACATCGGGCTGAACAACTCGCCATGAACGAGGGCACGCTGTGCGCCATGAGCCAGGCACTGACCGTACCAGTGGTCCTTTACGGGGTGAAAAGGACTCACTGACAGTGTTTGGGGAGTGGAGTGTGGCGGGTTATGCTCATGGCTACCCGTGTGAGGCGCAGTAAGGTGGCAGCGTCACTCTCCTCGCACTCACGGGTCTGGGGTGAACTCTTACGGGGTGAAAGGGTTCGCCCCAGTACCTGTGTAGGCAAGTGAACTTCAATTGCGTCGCAGTGAGGTGGCAGCGCCACTCTCCTCGCACCTAAGGGTGTGGGATGGACCCTTACGGGGTGAAAGGGTTCATCCCAGCACCTGTGTAGGCAAGTGGACTTCAATTGCAGCGCAGGAAGGTGGCAGCGTCACTTTACTCGCACTCAAGGGTGTTGGGTGGATCCTTACGGGGTGAAAGGGTTCGTCCCAGTACCTGTGTAGGCAAGTGGACTTCAATATTGTGTCTTGAAATCGCATCGTGAGGACTGGAACCGCATCGACATCGTGGAAACCCGCATCGTTCCCGTGGAAACTGGAATTGCATCTTGATCGTGGAAACTCGCATTATTATCTTGGAAACTGGAAGGGCATCTTTATCATGGAAAGGCATCGTCATTT
The DNA here is from genome assembly GCF_017591435.1 of Portunus trituberculatus. NCBI lineage: Eukaryota > Metazoa > Arthropoda > Malacostraca > Decapoda > Portunidae > Portunus > Portunus trituberculatus. Next base: position 4,436,728 of record NC_059302.1, on the reverse strand, counting down.
TGGAAACTTGCATCGCTATCGAGGAAACTGGAATGCCATTGTTATCTTGGAAACTCGGAGCGCTATCGAGGAATCTGGAATCAAATCTTATCGTACACACTGTTATCGTGGAAGCTCTCGTGATCGTCGTTCGTTTCGTTATCTCTGAATTACTTAATTAGTCTTGGTATTATTATTAGCCTCCGTAATAATAGAGATGTTGGTCATTTTATCTTATCTCTTTTACTGTATTTTTTCAGGGTACAGTTTAGTGTTCTTCAACCTTTTCTAAATTCGTGCACCTTTTCGAGAAGCAAGGAGGACTATAAAAGAAATGCATCAATATTCGTAATTTTCCCTACTTTAAGACTGAAAATCGATAGATAACATTATTGAATATCTACCTGAAGCTACAGTTTTTTAGTCCTAAACAGTCGCTATATAGAGCGAAATGTACTATAACAAAATGCCACATCTCAAACACATTAGGCCCGTGTTCCGTCGGAGTGTAATATATTACTATTGTGAATAAATCGCAATACTTTGATTAATATCAATAGGAGAGGACCCAAACTGTCACAATTTCAGTGTTCGCAGGAGAGAGTCAGTATCGTCTCGCGGTACAGAGTAATCGTCTCTAAACACTGTATTACGATGTATCTATTGATTTGCCAGGGTTTTACTCCTACCAGTATTTTTCTGTTCTTATTCTACCATGGTATTTCTTTATAGTTACTTGAGTTTATACGACTGACATCATAATATAGAGCAAAACATAATTGTCTGGTGTACCAAGATCTTTCATTTCTAGAGACTTAATTAAAGACAGCACGGAACCTTAACACACATTTCACCTCGCTTCTGCACAGGTTAATTCTTCTTCTTCTCAACCTTTTTAATGTGATGTACCCCTCGAAGTCTTTCAGTATTGATCACGTACCCTTACCCACAATGCAGCGTCAGGAAGGGTAACAATAAATGCATGGTTTATTGACTTAGTTTATTAAGTTTAAATTGTGTTATATATGTGGAGCAGACACAATTTTTAATTAATATTAGTATGTTTCTATGAGGTAGTGTCGATAGGAACTGGTACCTCACAGGGAGACACTATATGTGACTAACATGCAATGCATTTACCAAAAGGAACTATATCAGACAATTTTCGATCATTATGGCAGTGAACTAGTGTTGCTTGCAGCTAGTTGCAACTTGTAACTAGTAACAGTGATAAATAAGTCACTGTGTGTGTGAATAACATATAAAATAAGAAATCGGAGCAAATATTATAGGTTTGCAAGGTTGTGTGGCAACTGTAATCCAAGAGAGCTTCCTCTCAAGTGATATAACTCCAAGAGTTTCCTTGTTAACGTTGTTAACGTGTCCTGGTTCTAGTGAAGGACACATTGTATACTACAAACGAATTTGCTGCTATTTAAAACTGAAGCATTTTGAGAAACCCGCCACGTACCCCAAAAATTCCTCTCACGTACCCCTGGGGGTACGCGTACCCCAGGTTGAGAACCCCTGCCCTAGAGTTATGAGACACAAAGGGAAACGTTCAGCGAGATCACAACTAGCTTTAATGGAAGGTTCACAGCACTCCCTGAAATAGTGCTATTAGACCTCGCTGGGAGTAAATTATCGTTTCCGTAGGTGTCTACTTCCTCCTCCTCCTCCTCCTCCTCCTCCTCCTCCTCCTCCTCCTATATTAACTTTATAGATAGATATGTAGAGTTCACCGTAGGGTGAATAATAGAATCTCCTTTCATCCTTTCCTGTGAAAATTCCATGTCAGTTGTTTCCATACTGCATGGTACTTTTCCAAGCTATTTTCCATGCCAGCGAAAGCTGGAGGGAGTGGTGGGTGGGGAGGAGCCTTCTCCTGTACTGTCCTGTCTCTCTTATCTGTAGCCAGTTAGAAGTAGTTACCAAACAGCCTCGAAAGGACCAACAGGTCTGTTGCTGTTTGGCTTTCCTTTGTATTCCTTTGTATTCCTCCTCCTCCTCCTCCTCCTCCTCCTCCTCCTCCTCCTCCTCCTCCTCCTCCTCCTCCTCCTCCTCCTCCTCCTCCTCCTACTACTACTACTACTACTACTACTACTACTAGTACACTACTGTTACTCATTTATCTTCATACATTTTAAGCACAACACCCTCCAACAATATCCGTTAGGAAAAAAAGTTAATTTATTTTTGTGCGTGTGTAAATTTGATGCTTTTATAATTACGATACATATCAACTTCCGACATGCCGTATCATATTTTTTTTCCCAACTGTGATATGCTTCCATTATACGTTTATATATTTTGCTCATGGGTGCACAGAATGTATATTTTATAGATTTGACGGGGAGAGAGAGAGAGAGAGAGAGAGAGAGAGAGAGAGAGAGAGAGAGAGAGAGAGAGAGAGATTTGCCACCCTTTTTATCCTTTTTCTTTGTCGAATTTTACTTGATAACAGTATTCCAAGAAAGATAGATTGATAGTTATATATATATATATATATATATATATATATATATATATATATATATATATATATATATATATATATATATATATATATATATATATATAGAGAGAGAGAGAGAGAGAGAGAGAGAGAGAGAGAGAGAGAGAGAGAGAGAGAGAGAGAGAGAGATCAATTGATGAATAAGTAGATATACAGAGAGATAGATACATAGATAGACAGGTAGATAGGTAGGAGACAGATATTTAGATAGATAGATAGATAGATAGATAGATAGTAAGATAGATAGATAGATAGTAAGATAGATAGATAGATAGTAAGTTCTCATAATGCTTTGAGAGAGAGAGAGAGAGAGAGAGAGAGAGAGAGAGAGAGAGAGAGAGAGAGAGAGAGAGAGAGAGAGAGAGAGAGAGAGAGAGAGAGAGAGAGAGAGAGAGAGAGAGAGAGAGAGAGAGAGATAGAGAGATATAGAGAGAGATAGATAGACATAGATAGAGATAGATAGATAGATAGTAAGAGAGATAGAGATAGAGAGAGAGAGATAGAAGAGAGAGATAGAGAGATAGAGAGAGAGAGAGAGAGAGAGAGAGAGAGAGAGAGAGAGAGAGAGAGAGAGAGAGAGAGAGAGAGAGAGAGAGAGAGAGAGAGAGAGAGAGAGAGAGAGAGAGAGAGAGAGAGAGAGAGAGAGAGAGAGAGAGAGAGAGAGAGAGAGAGAGAGAGAGAGAGAGAGAGAGAGAGAGAGAGAGAGAGAGAGAGAGAGAGAGAGAGAGAGAGAGAGAGAGAGAGAGAGAGAGAGAGAGAGAGAGAGAGAGAGAGAGAGAGAGAGAGAGAGAGAGAGAGAGAGAGAGAGAGAGAGAGAGAGAGAGAGAGAGAGAGAGAGAGAGAGAGAGAGAGAGAGAGAGAGAGAGAGAGAGAGAGAGAGAGAGAGAGAGAGAGAGAGAGAGAGAGAGAGAGAGAGAGAGAGAGAGAGAGAGAGAGAGAGAGAGAGAGAGAGAGAGAGAGAGAGAGAGAGAGAGAGAGAGAGAGAGAGAGAGAGAGAGAGAGAGAGAGAGAGAGAGAGAGAGAGAGAGAGAGAGAGAGAGAGAGAGAGAGAGAGAGAGAGAGAGAGAGAGAGAGAGAGAGAGAGAGAGAGAGAGAGAGAGAGAGAGAGAGAGAGAGAGAGAGAGAGAGAGAGAGAGAGAGAGAGAGAGAGAGAGAGAGAGAGAGAGAGAGAGAGAGAGAGAGAGAGAGAGAGAGAGAGAGAGAGAGAGAGAGAGAGAGAGAGAGAGAGAGAGAGAGAGAGAGAGAGAGAGAGAGAGAGAGAGAGAGAGAGAGAGAGAGAGAGAGAGAGAGAGAGAGAGAGAGAGAGAGAGAGAGAGAGAGAGAGAGAGAGAGAGAGAGAGAGAGAGAGAGAGAGAGAGATGCATTTAATCACACTGTATCGGAATCCTGGATAGACTATGCACATATACAGATTACGTCAAAAAAGAGATTTTGATACATGGAAATTAAGTGTTACATGCATCAGGTAAAGATACACACACACACACACACACACACACACACACACACACACACACACACACACACACACACACACACACACACACACACACACACACACACACACATTTTATCCTGATGACACCACTGCCATCTCATATGTTTATAAAGCTGAACTCTTCTCTCAAACCTTTGCTAACAACTCCACTTTGGATGATTCTGGGCTTGTCCTTCCCTTTCCTCCTTTCTCTGACAATTTCATGCCTTCAATTAAAGTTCTTCCTGATAATGTTTTCCATGCCCTCGCTGGCCTAAACTCTCGGAAGGCTTATGGACTTGATTGGGTCCTTCCTATTGTTCTCAAAAACTGTGCTTCCGTGCTTGCACCTTGCTTGGCCAAACTCTTTCAACTATGCCTATTGACTTCTTTTTCTTCACGCTGGAATTTTGCCTATATTCAGCCTGTTCCCTAAAAAGGGTGACCGTTCCAATCCTTCAAACTACCGCCCTATAGCTTTAATCTCTTGCTTGTCTAACGTTTTTTAAATTTATCCTCAATAGGAAGATTCTCAAACATCTCTCACTCCAGAATTTCCTTTCTGATCGCCAGTATGGCTTCCGTCAAGGCCGCTCTACTGGTGATCTTCTGTTTTCTTTACTGAATCTTGGTCATCCTCTTTTAGAGATTTCGGTGAAACTTTTAGTGCTGCGTTAGATAATATCAAAAACTTTTGATAGAGTCTGGCACAAAGTTTTAACTTAAAACTGCCATCCTACGGTTTCTGTCCTCTGCAACTTTATCTCATGTTTAATTTCTAACCGTGATATTGTAACCGTGGTAGACGGCTACTGTTCTTCTCCTAGACCTATTAATAGTGGTGTTCCTCAGGGTTCTGTCTTGTTACCCACTCTCTTTCTTTTATTCATTAATGATCTTCTTAACCAAACTTCTTGCCCAAATCACTCCGACGTTCCGTGTTTTCAGAGACGACCAACCCTTTAGAAAACCAATGGATCATGCACGGACGCCACAGAACGCCTGACTTCTGGTCATTCTAAGATTTCTGATTGGGTCAGAGAAAACTTAGTAGTGTTCAATGCCTCAGAAACTCAATTTTTCCATCTATCAACTCGACACAACCTTCCAGACAACTATCCCCTCTTCTTCAATGATACTGAATTGTTCCCCTCTTCTATACTGATTATCCTCGGTCTCTCCTTTACTCATAATCTAAACTTGAAACTTCACATCTCATCTCTTGCTAAAAACAGCTTCTATGAAGTTAAGCGTTCTGCGGCGTCTCTGCTAGTTTTTCTGGCTCTTCCAATTGCTAACTCTGTACAAGGGCCTTATCCGTCCTTGTATGGAGTACTCTTCACATCTTTGGTGGGGTTCCACTCACATAGTTTTATTAGATGGGGTGGAATCAAAAGCTTTTTGTCTTATCAACTCTCTATCTTTGACTGACTGACTGTCTTCAGCAGCTTTCTCTCCATCGGAATGTTGCATCTCTTGCTATCTTTTATCGCTCTTTTCATGCTAACTGCTCTTCCGATCTTCCTAACTGTATGCCACCTCCCAACCCCCTCGTACTCCTGCGGCCTCGTTGCACAAGGCTTTCTTCTTCTTCTCACCCATATTCTGTCCAACTCTCTAATACAAGAGCCCTCCAGGGGCTCTTTCTGGGCCCGTTTTTGCGTCGTTAAGCGAATACAGGGCGTCATCGCACTTTTGTTGAATACGTCTATTTCGACATCGTTTGACATTGTCTGACATCGTTAGCGTAGCAAACACTAGGAAACCAAAAAAATTTGAAAATTCTGGTTGTTCCCATTTTCTTTGGTACATCGTACGTCATCGTTGTGGGTG
>NC_059302.1:4420924-4425924 GCF_017591435.1 Portunus trituberculatus | reverse complement strand
TCATTCTATCCCTCTATCTTTCCGTGGAGATCTCCATCCTTGGAAATTTCAATGTTCACCACCAGCTTTGGCTTTCCTCTTCCTTCACTGACCATCCTGGTGAACTAGCCTTCAACTTTGCTATCCTCCATGGAGACACGCCCAACATTCTTGATCTTTTCCTTACCTCTAATCCTTCTGCTTATGCTGTTATCCTATTTTCTCTGTTGAGCTCCTTTGATCACAATCTCATTTCTGTATCTTACCCTATTTCTCCAATTCCTCCTCAAGATCTCCCAAAGCGGAGGTGCCTCTGGCATTTTGCCTCTGCCAGTTGAGAGAATCTCAGGAAGTATTATGCTGATTTTCCGTGGAATGATTATTGTTTCCACGTCAGAGACCCATCTCTGTGTGCTGAACGCATAACAGAGGTGATAGTGTTTGGCATGGAGGCATACATTCCTCATTCTTTTTCTCAACCTAAATCTTCTAAATTATGGTTTAACACAGCCTGTTCTCATGCTATACATAAAGACGGGTTCACACGTGCCAATTTGCGACTGAAATTAGAAGCCGGTAGAGGTTCCGATTGAATATCAGTGCCTAGCGACTGGAGAAACCAGCCGCAAAACAAGACCATGATGTTGGTCTTGTTCAGTCGATTTGCGACTTTATTTGCGTTGTGACGTCATGAAGTAAGCTTTGAAAATTTGGTGTCGATTTAGAGAAGATGTTAGAGTTGGTGAAGGAAAAAGAACACATCTTGGGACCCCAGAAATTAATCATACAGTAAAAAAAAAAAACTTGCGCAAATCGGCGTTCGACGAAATAGCTCCCACCCTCCAAGAACTGTTTCTCTCAATGAAGGGTGTTGTTGGAGGTGAGGATTGAAGACTTGTAAGTATTTGATTTGATTGCAATTCTGCATAGTCTTCTTAAGATTAGTGTGTGGTAGACACTCCTTTCTTTCCTTCTACTTAGCTAAGGAAGTATCCACAGACATTTTCTTTTCTGTTGACTCTACCGGAACGCCAAAAGAAGAGCAACCACCGCTTCAGCATCGTCACTGGAGGAATACAACTTGGCGGGTAAATGTTTGTTTACATTCAGTTCCCACCAAGGCGTCAACTATAGTTGATACTTTCCAGTCGTTATGTCTGACGTTTTCCGACAATAGGGCTCAGTAGATAATTCTAGCGACTTGGAATCTCAGTCGCAAATTGGCAGGTGTGAACCCGCCTTAATAGAGAGGTTGCCCACAAAAGGCACTTGAGCCTTCCATCTCCTGAATCTCATGCACTTTATATATTTGCTTGCAATCATGCCAAGTCTGTTCTTCAACTTGCCAAACACTCCTTCATAAACAGAAAACTTCAACTCCCCTCGTGATTTCTGGTATCTGGCCAAAAACATCTCCAATAACTTTATTTCTTCGTCTTTCCCTCCTTTATTTCATCCTGATGGCACAACTGCCATCACATCCGTTTCTAAAACTGAACTCTTCTCTCAGACCTTTGCTAACAACTCCACCTTTGATGATTCTGGGCTTGTCCCTCCCTTTCCTTCTCCTTCTGACTATTTCATGCCTTCAATCAAAGTTCTTCGTAATGATGTTTCCCATTCCCTTCCTGGTCTAAACCTCGAAAGGTTTATGGACCTGATAGGGTCCCTCCTATTGTTCTCAAACACTGTATCTCCATCCTTGCACCTTGGCTGGCCAAACTCTTTCAATTATATCTATCGACTTCTTCTTTTTCTTCATGCTGGAAGTTTGCCTACAGTCAGCCTGTTCCTAAAACGGGTGACCGTTCTAATCCCTCAAACTATCGTCCTATAGCTTTCATCTCTTGCTGGTCTAAAGTTTTTTTTAATCTATCCTCAATAGAAAGATTCTTAAACATCTGTCACTTCACAATCTTCTATCTGATCGCCATTATGGCTTCCGTCAAGCCCGCTCTACTGATGATCTTCTGACGTTCCTTACCAAGTTTTGGTCATCCTCTTTTAGAGATTTCGGTGAAACATTTGCTGTGGCGTTAGATATATCAAAAGCTTTTGACAGAGTCTGGTACAAAGCTTTGATTTCAAAACTTGCCTCCTATGGTTTCTGTCCTTCTCTCTGCAACTTTATCTCAAGTTTTCTTTCCGACCGTGCTATTGTAGCCGTGGTAGACAGCCACTGTTCATTTCCTAATTCTACTAATAGTGGTGTCCTCAGGATTCTGTTCTGTCACCACTCCCTTTCTGTTATTCATTAATGTTCTTAACCAAACTGGTCCTGGTGCATTCACATGTCCCGTCCACTCTCGCTCCGCTATCAGTCTCATCCCTTCCTCTCCTTCAACCAGTGACGGAGGATGTGTGACTTTTCTCCATCCGATTTGGCAGTGATCGCCATTGCACTTAACGAAGAAGAAGAAAGAAAGCAAAAAAGGAGGAGATTGTGGGTTCATCCTATGCTGAAAGATAGAAAGAGTGAAGGAGAGTTCCATAATTTATATCCTCATCATATTGATGATGAGATTAAATTTTTCAACTACTTAAGAATGAACATTGGAACATTTGAAAAAAATACTAAAAAAAATTGAGGATGAAAACCACAAGATGTAATTAATTTTTGCATATTTTTTCCCCAGTGTACTCATATATATATATATATATATATATATATATATATATATATATATATATATATATATATATATATATATATATATATATATATATATATATATGGGCTAACTGTAAAAATTTTTCTTATATCAGTGATAAATAAAGTTTTATTCTCTTTAATTATTTACCTACCTTTTACATGATCCCATTGTAGTGTTTTCTGATCCTCCATGTTTCATAGGATGAAAGGCAGAAACATTTCCCCATACGAAGGCTAAATCACGACTGGAGCGGACCGTTGCTAGTTCACACTGGCTGCAACAGTCCGGTCTCGCTCCGCTCTCGCTCCAGTCAAAATATCTTTTGAATGTATCGTGGCCGGAACGAGAGCGAACCGTTACCGCCAGTGTGAATGCTTACATTGAAATGCATTAAACATTAATTGGACCGGACCGAGACTGGAGCGAGAGCGGACCGCAATCGAACCTATGGTGTGAATCAAGCCTTAATTAAAGGTAAGGAAGAGATCAAGAATGTTAGGCGTATCTCCAATACGAATAGGTGTTACACCAGTTGCTCTAGGACTCAGTGGTTCCCAAACTTTTTTCTGTCATTTCCTTCTGCACTCAGTTCAACCATCCAGATTTCCCCCTTCATGTGTATGAGAGAAAGAGTAATTAAAACACACTGAGACTATTTACAAATTTATTTTTCAAATGTAGAAATATACTGATAAACTTATAGTCACAGAGTAAAGTGGATAGAGAGCAGTTAGTAACAACTAAGCATAGCCATAGAGAGCGGTTAGTAACAAATAAAAGGACTTTTGATTTGACTTTGAGATTTTTTTTTTAGTTAGTAGGTAGTGTAATTATTTCCCCCCTGGTAGCTTCAAATTTCCTCCCAGGGGGAAATTTCCCCCAGTTTGGGAACCATTGCTCTAGGTCATGGAGACTAGCAAAGTTGAAGGCTAGTTCACCATGCAGGATGGTCAATGAAGGGCTGGATTTGGAGTTGCCATTTTTTCATTTTGAATTTTAAGTGAAGTGTGTGTGTGTGTGTGTGTGTGTGTGTGTGTGTGTGTGTGTGTGTGTGTGTGTGTGTGTGTGTGTGTGTGTGTGGTAAGTGCATGTAGTTTTGCGTGAAGAAGGAGAGTTGTCTTTAGAGGGAAGGCTGTGACTGTCCCCTTGAGTTGTGAGATTCAATGGGAAACGTTCAGCGAGATCACAGCTAGCTTTAATGGAAAGTTCACAGCACTCCCTTAACTAATGCTATTAGATCTCTCTGGGAGTAAATTATTGTTTCGTTAGGTGTCCACTGCCTCCTCGTGTGTGTGTGTGTGTGTGTGTGTGTGTGTGTGTGTGTGTGTGTGTGTGTGTGTGTATATATATATATATATATATATATATATATATATATATATATATATATATATATATATATATATATATATATATATATATATATATATATATATATATATATATATATATATATATATATATATATGTGTGTGTGTGTGTGTGTGTGTGTGTGTGTGTGTGTGTGTGTGTGTGTGTGTGTGTGTAATTTTCAGTTTGGTTTACTGTAATTTTTAATAAGGCTTCATTGTAGTTATCAGTTAGGTGGCACTGTAATTTTTTATTTTGCTTTGGACATGTGCATTTTATCTTTATCCATTTACATTATCAAAATGGTATACCACTGTGGCCTTGAGATTTCCTTCCTCATGCCCGATTGGACGAATTCGTCGGCTATATATTTCTAATACAGTAAAGTTCAATTTTCTCAAAACTCACAATATACGTATGATTGATATGTCTCTATGGAAAGAGAGAGAGAGAGAAAAGAAAAAAATGATAATTTTTTTTACCACACCAAAGATAATTTGGACAATTAAGGGTTTTAACTAGCTCATTTTTGGTTTCTGCTTGTATTCTAAGGGAGATTTCATCTGGATCAGGCATTGTATTGATTTTAGTTTTGCTAATCACTTGCAAAATGTCCTTTTCCTGGAAAATACATGTTTTCTGAAACGTGTTGTTACGTAGACTTTCAGTTGCTGGTTGAGATGAGCCTACTGCCTTTGTGATTATTCAAATTGTTTACCATCGTGACTACGTTGTCCATGTGTTTCCTGTTTTGTGGTACTGTATAGAGAATTTGTTGATGTTCGATTTTTCTTTTTAATTGATCTTATTTGTTATTCAGCATAATGTCGTATTCTGTCGCGTTTAGATTTATCACTGGCTTTATGATCAATTTAATATTTTTCATATTCTCGTTTTCAATTTGTAGATTTTTTTTTCTATGTTCCATCACTTGGGTTTATTTTAAATAATTGATTGTGTATTTCGCAATGGGATAAAAGTTTCAATAGCTTTATCAAGTTTGTCTCAACGCTCTGT
>NC_059302.1:4408424-4415924 GCF_017591435.1 Portunus trituberculatus | reverse complement strand
ATTCCACGATAACGATGTAGGCGTATGACGTATGGTTATACGCCAATGAAGTCTACCTTCCTACACAGGTACTGAGGCGAACCCTTCCTTTCCAAGAGTCCACCCTAGTCCCGTGGGTGTGAGGACCGTGACGATGCAACCTTGCAGTGCCTCACACGGGTCGCCATGAACAATGATCCACCACACACCACTCCGCAAATACTCGTACTGTCATGAAGTCAGCCATTTTCTCCCCTAAAGGACACCTCGTACTGCCAGTGCCTGGTGCATGGTGCTCAGCGTGCCCTTGTTCATGGCGAGTTGTCATTATAAGTCATTATAAGTATATAGGGGACCCGTACACACCACTCGCCACCAGACTCTATGAAAAGAGCTCTTATCATCCCTTCAGGGACCCAAACGGTACCATCTGGTGGACAGGTGACAATGATCTCTTGCTTATGGCGACCCCTTGCCTAGTTTGAGGCACTGCAAGTGGACAACTACTATTGAAGCTTAAGATCGCAAAGAAAAAGAAGGACCTGTTACCAGTTCTCTGCTCAGACTGGAAAACGAAGAAGAAAGGAAACACGTAAAATAGGAAGAATGTAACTAATAAATCAAATAATAACTTTTGTTGTTGTAGATCACAATATTAAGTGGATTGCATACCAAAGTAGCATCATGACACGCAGATCCCATGACAAAGTAGCACAGTCCCTCCTTCCCTCATCCCCCACATACAAAGATAATCTAGCATCTAGAGATCCTTTCTGATAACATTATTATTTACTTCAGATGGGGTGACTTAAGGAGTGCACATGGGTCATGTACTTACGATGACTTAGCCTTGTGATCATAATGAGTGAGTGAGTGAGTGAGTTGTATTCATTACAATATTGTTCTCGAAATGTACGAAGATAGGAAGCCTCCTCGTGTAACCTTTATTTCCGTATCTGAACGTACTGTGTGTGTGTGTGTGTGTGTGTGTGTGTGTGTGTGTGTGTGTGTGTGTGTGTGTGTGTGTGTGTGTGTGTGTGTGTGTTTGTGTGTGTGTGTGTGAGCATGGAGACATGTAAACAATTGTCGAAGACAAGCTCCTGCATATTCTCAAATTGCCATTGAACTACAGATCCCCAGACCGCTGTAGAGAAACGCTCGGTACATGAACACAGTAAGAGTGCTTTGGTCGGATTTGAGTGCATGGAAGGTGAAGGACGGAAGGATTTTAAATTAATGGCGCCGCAACAACGACGGTCATATGGCGCCGCTACTATAAATTAATTTCAACAAACGTGTATATAAAAAAAACTAATTAAAAGTTATTAAAAACAATACAATTAAGAATGTAAAAAATAAAAACACTATAAACCTAAATAAAACATTAAAATACATAGAGTAAAATAAAATAAAATTCACAGCTTTGGGAGAAGGCCAGCTTCTCCTAAAAATCTAAAAACGTCATGGCCCTGGGCCAGGCACTCTGGTCCAAGGACCTTTGAGATATAATAGACACCGCTATCTCTACCACGACAGCGGTAGAGGTAGCGGTGTCTTAAGTCAGTCAAACTGGGGCACTCCACTAGTAGGTGCCGCACCGTAAGCGGCACCAGGCAGTCATCACAGTAAGGTTGAGGGTCCCTGGTCAACAGGTACCTTTGTGTAAGGTACGTGTGACCTATACGCAGTCGCGCCAATAAAGTCTGTAAACGTCGATCCCGGATATGGGTGTATGACCAGTGAGGGATAGAGGATTTACCAGAGAAAAGTTGCTATACCAGGCACACCCCTCTGTCGACCCGTTGAGCCAGTCTCACTCATGCGCACTAGGGTTCACGGATTGCTAGGCAACGGAGACGCTTATTTAATCTTCCACATGTCCTGGCTGGAGTACACGAATGCATTCATATTTCTGGCAGGGCTTTCTTTGTTGCACCTACCTGGCACTCATGGCAAGATTATTAGCTGAGCCTCATAAGCTGTCACAGCACCAGCAAAACTCAATCCGGAAGGAGGACTTAATACAGAGCATATTCTATCTGCATAGGAATCTGAAGATGGGAACTATGCTCTTATAACACAGTTGACAGCTTTAACTATAGAAGTAGTCAATTTAAAGAGGCATTTACATCTCCTGATAATCATATGAATTAGCAGATGCGAGACCTTCAAAAGCATGTCACTAAGCAACAACAGTTTCTTGAAGATATTGATAGAAAAGCAAGAGAATGCAACATAGTATTACTTGGCATTCCAGAACAGCAGGAAGGACTGGAGGGCCCTAGAACGAAAGACGCCAAGATTCAAAAGATGCGGGCGTAAGAGCCTCACTACGTCTTGGCAGGAGAGCGGCGTCGACCTATCCAGGTCACGGTCGACTTGCTAGGGGTGTGCGACGCGGTGCCATACAGAACCAAGTACCTGAAGCAACCTGGCGAATCCTTCAAGCGAATTTTCATTAAGGAGGATACGCATCCTGCCGTTAGAGAAGAATAGAAACGATTGAAGGAAGAAAAACCCGAGAACATAAGAAATAACATTTACATTAACTATAAGGAGCGCCAGCTATTATTATAAAGACGACCAAGTTATTGATAAATTTAATCTGACGTGTTTTTAGAAAGACCACGACAATAGCCTGTAAGCGAAATCAAAGTGATTGCGTGGAATATTAATGGAGTGAAAACAAAGTTAGAAAAGCCTGTGGTTGAAGCATTGTTATTATTATAATATAGTTAGTGAAACGAAAACAGATCTTGGTATAATTTGCCTGGATTCATAACGTTTCAGTGTGCGCGAGCAGTGTTTCGTCTCACCGTGGCGGCACGGTTGTTATGGTGAAGAATTCCCTGGCTCGCTTCGTTACAAACGTCAACCATTGTAATGGTGATCAAGTGTGGCTCAAGATGAAATGTATCCCTAACGTATTATTTGGATCTCGTTAAATTCTTGAAGGGTTGGTCGTCTCTGAAAGGACGTAGAAAGTAGTAGGGTGGTATCATCAGCGTAAGAGTGAATAAGGCAAGAAGTTTTGTTAAGATCATTAATGAATAATAGAAAGAGAGTGGGTGATAGAACAGAACCCTGAGAAGAGCAGTGGCGGTCTACCACAGCAGCAATAAAACGGTCGGAAAGGAAACGTGAGAAAAAGTTGCAGAGAGAAGGACAGAAACCGTAGGAGGGCAGTTTGGAAATCAAAGCTTTCTGCAGACTCTATCAAACACTTTTGATATGTCTAACGTGACAGCAAAAGTTTCACCAAAATCTCTAAAAGAGGATGACACAGACTAAGTAAGGAAAGCCAGAAGATCACCAGTAAAGCGACCTTGACGGAAGCCATATTGGTGATCAGATAAAAGACTGTAAAGTGACAGACGTTTAAGAATCTTCCTATTCAGGATATATTAAAAAACTTTAGACAAGCAAGAGATTAAAGTTTTAGGACAGTAGTTCAAGGGATTAGAACGGTCACCTTTTTTAGGAACAGGCTGAATGTAGGCAAACTTCCAGCAAGAAGGTAAGGTAGAAGTCGATAGACTTAGTTGGAAGAGTTTTGCCAGGCAAGGTGCAAGCACGGAAGCATATTTTTTTAGAACAATAGGAGGGATCCCATCAGGTTCATAAGCCTTCCGAGGGTTTAGGCCAGCGAAGGCATGGAAAACATCATTAGGGAAAATTTTTATTGAAGATATAAAATAGTCAGAGGGAGGAGGAGAGAGAGGGACAAGCCCAGAATCATCCAAGGTGGAATTGTTAGCAAAGGTTTGAGAGAAGAGTTCAGCTTTAAATACAGAAGAGATGGTAGTGGTGCCATCAGGATGAAATAAAGAAGGAAGAGATGAAGAAGTAAACTTTTTGGAAATGTCAGATGCCAGAAGACTCGAGGGGAGTTTGAGTTTGAAATATTTTGACGTTTTGTATTTATGAAGGAGTGTTTGGAAATTTGAAGAACATACTTGGCATGATTCCGGGGAGAAATATAAAGTACATATGATTCAGGAGATGGAAGGTTCAAGTAACTTTGTGGGCAACCTCTCTATCATGTATATCACGCTATACATAGCACCAATGGTGCTACGTATAGCATAATCGAGAGTGTTGGGTAGCGTAGTGTTTGCAACCACCATCGGGGTACGTCGAGGTTTTCCCACATCTTGTATATTATTTTTAGTTTACGTCAATGATCTGATTAGATTGATTAAAGACAACTGTAGAGATGATGGTTTCCTGAAGCGGTTGCACGTTCTTATTATGATGGATAACACCGTACTGCTATCAACATCACGAGATAGAATGGTAAATAAATTACAGCTTATGAAAAAGTTTTGTAATGAGTACGATATGCGAATGAATAAGTCTAAGACCAAGTTTTTTTTTGTGATTCATGGTACCCCTGAGGATAACGAGGCAGTGCACATGAATGGGTTAGTGATCGAGCGGTGCACATAACATAATTATATACTTGGGGTCCATATTCACTGCTGACGGATCAGTCAGAGCTCACGCAGATGTAAAAGTGGTACAGGAAATAAATTAATTTCATTAGAAAAAATAATGACTTTCTATTTCAGATAAAAAAAAAAGAAAAAGAAAAAAGAAACGTATTCGACGCTTGCTTGATGTCATCAATATTTTACGTGTGTGAGTCCTGGCTGGATGCAGATGTAAGGCCAGTATAATTGGTCATTGAAAAATTTATATACTTCATGTAAGACTAACCACATGTATCAATGATTGCTATGTCAAGGCGGGTTATCCACCCTTGCAATCCTTAGTTAAGAGTAAACAGAGAAACTTTTTTTTCAAAGATGTGGTTGAAGAGCCAGAGAATGGAGGATGACTCGTTAACTTTAGTTATCAAAATTTCCATGGGAAACCGGTACCAGATTCTGTCATATATTGCAGAACTGTTACATATTTCGAGCAGTAACATAGATGAAGGAGTTAGAGAGAAATGAAAGAGAATATTTTATAAGTCAACCTCCTCAAAACGCGTCATGTACACACAAATAAACCCCATTTTATCTGTTCACTCCGTATACAAGTACAAGACCGACAAGTGGCGCTTACGCGGTTTCTCGTATCATCACATTCCCTTGGAGTAGAGGTAGGCAGATGGAACAGGAGAGGACGAGGAAGGTTGCCATTGGAGGAAAGACTATGTGTCTATAGTGAAATACAAACAGAGGCACATGTTGTGGAGCAGTGCACCCTCACACAACATCTGAGAGACACCCACGTTTTTTCTAATATCCCTGACTTGTTCTCCGATATATATATATATATATATATATATATATATATATATATATATATATATATATATATATATATATATATATATATATATATAATGGCAATGAAAGATGCTTTATATTATATAAAATTTTGGAGGCTTATAAGACATAAGTGTTTGTCTGCGGTGTTCAGTATCCCTAAATATGCTGTATTATATAAGTTCAGAAAATCCTCTCTGTACAATATTATGTGTTTGGATTTTGGTAGTGGATTCTTATGGCTTTTATTTTTCAAGTATGTTTTTTAAGGTTTTATGTTTCGCGTGTTTCTAAGATTTTCATATTAATTACTTAGTTTAAAGTTATATGTAATTTAGTTTTTAGATAAAGATTATATACTACCCGTTTTAATGTGTTATTGTTTTGAGTATTGGTTTTATTGTTTTTTTTTATGCAAGAAGGAAACTAGCCAAAAACGACAAAAGATTGAAAAAAAGTCCCACTTCAAATGGAAGTTCCCTAAGAGATTGGGAAATAATTAGCCGAAAGACAGGGACAAATGTCTTGAAACCTCCCTCTTAAAATGAAATACAGAAACAAGCAGGGAGTTCCAGAGTTTACCAGAAAAAGGATAAGGATTGAAAATACTGGTTAACTCTTGTTGTGTTAGACAGTTTGACAGAATAGGGATGAGAAGAAGAAGAAGAAAGCCTTGTGCAGCGAGGCCGCAGGAGGCGGGAAGACATGCAGTTATCAAGATCAGTAGAGCAAGTTAGCATGAAAATAGCGTTAAAAGATAGAAAGGTGCAACATTTCGGCGGTGAGAAAGAGGCTGAAGACAGTCAGTCAGAGGAAGGGAGTTGATGAGACGAAAAGCTTTTGATTCCACCCTATCTGATAAAACTGCATGAAAGTGTTGCTTTGGCAAATATTTTAGTTTTGTCTCGGAAATTTTGGGTTTGTCTTTGTGTTATGGAGCAATTTTAAAATAATGGAAATTTGATTGTCATTGAGCATGCATATTTGCTGGATTTCCAAATTAGACTGTTTATTTTTACTGGATCATATATTTTCTTATTTGTACTTATATGACTACATTTGTGTTGTTGTGGTCGATAAAACTATTGCATAATTGAAGTGTGTGTGTGTGTGTGTGTGTGTGTGTGTGTGTGTGTGTGTGTGTGTGTGTGTGTGTGTGTGTGTGTGTGTGTGTGCGCGTGTGCGTGTGCGTTTGTGTGTGTGTGTATTTACCTAGTTGTATTTACATAGTTCTATTGTACAGGGTTCGAGTGGGGATCATAGTGTCCTGTCTCCATATTTCCATTTAACTCATTTTTCTTTAAAGCTATGCACCTTATGAGCTGCAAAAACTTCATCATGTAAAGCATTCCACTTTTCCACCATTCTATGTGGAAAACTGTACTTTCCAATACCCTTCACACACCGCCTCTTCCTGATTCTCTTTGCATGTCTTCTTGTCCTTCCAGCTTCTTCTGTCACCAGCACCAAGTCTTGCTTGTCTATCTTTCCAATGCCGTTAATTGTGTGTGTGTGTGTGTGTGTGTGTGTGTGTGTGTGTGTGTGTGTGTGTGTGTGTGTGTGTGTGTGTGTGTGTGTGTGTGTAATTCACCAATCACCACCACCACGGTCGCCTGCTGGTCACCCAGCCAGTCTTTCCCATTACGGAGCGAGCTCAGAGCTCATAGACCGATCTTCGGGTAGGACTGAGACCACATCACACACAACACACACCGAGAAAGCGAGGCCACAACCCCTCGAGTTACATCCCGTACCTATTTACTGCTAGGTGAACAGGGGGTACACATTAAGAGGCTTACCCATTTGCCTCGCCGCGCCGGGACTCGAACCCGGCCCTCTCGATTGTCTGTCGAGCGTACTAACCACTACACTACGCGGTGTGTGTGTGTGTGTGTGTGTGTGTGTGTGTGTGTGTGTGTGTGTGTGTGTGTGTGTGAGAGAGAGAGAGAGAGAGAGAGAGAGCGCGGAAATCCACTGTCTGTCTATCTGTCTGTGTTTACATAACCTCTTTTCATTTTTATAAATTTTTTTTCATTTTTCCCACCTTCATTGAAGCATACTTCCAGGTATCATTTCTACTTCAGTTATTAACTTTTTTTTCACTGACTTATAAAGTATATTCACTGTTAGATTACATTTTTTCCCATGATAGGACTAATTAGAGAACTAGCAAAGCTGTGTGTGCATGAAGGGAGGGATGCTTCTCTTTTATTTAATCATGTTTTCTTCCCTTTTTTTTCAGCTC
>NC_059302.1:4398424-4403424 GCF_017591435.1 Portunus trituberculatus | reverse complement strand
AAGAGCGTGTGCACATAGACTCAACATCCAACTTTGGGATAAAAATGAGAATAGAGAATGTGGGAGGAACAGAGAAGGGGCTACTGTCAGTTGCCTCAGATAGCTGTGTTTTGGTGAGGATAAGAAGATGAGGTTTAGTAGAGAAGAGATGGTGTTCTACAGAGTGAAAAATAGATAAAAAACCGGGAATGTTACAGAAGTTAATGAAGAAAAAGTTCAGGGACGTGTCAAGACATTTTGGGTCTTCAACCAACCTGGGGACATTTGTGGTCCCCTCCCCAGAAGGGGAATCCGAGGCTGGATTTGGAGTTGTCATTTTTTTTTTTTTTTTTTTTAAGTGAAGGGTGTGTGTGTGTGGTAAGTGCATGTAGTTTTGTGTGAAGGAGATTTGTCTTTAGAGAGCAGGCTGTGACTGTCCCCTTGAGTTGTGAGACGCAAACGGAAACGTTCAGCGAGATCACAACTAGCTTTAATGGAGAGTTCACAGCACCCCTGAACTGGTGCTATTAGACCTTGCTAATAATAATAATAATGATAATAATAATGATAATAATAATAATAATAATAATAATAATAATAATAATAATAATAATAATAATAATGATAATAGTAATAATAATAATAATATAAATAATCATGCCAAGTCTGTTCTTCAACTTGCCAAACCATCCTTCATAAATAGAAAATGTCAAAATCTTTCAAACTCCAACTCCCCTCGAGACTTCTGGCATTTGGCCAAAAACATGTCCAATCATTTTACTTCTTCATCATTCAATCCTTTATTTCATCCTGATGGCACCACTGCCATCTCATGTCTCTAAAGCAGTACTCTTCTCTCAAACTTTTCCTAACAGCTTCACCTTGGATGATTCTATGTCTGTCCCTCTCTTTCCTCCTCCCTTTGAATATTGCATGCCTACAATTAAAGTTCATCATAATGATGTTTTCCATGCCCTCGCTGGCTTAAACCCTCGGAAGGCTTATGGACCTGATGGGATCCCTCCTATTGTTCTTAAAAACTGTGTTTCCGTTCTTGCACCTTGGCTGGCGTAACTCTTTCAGCTATGTCTATCGAGTTCTACTTTTCCTTCATGCTGGAAGTTTGCCTACATTCAGCCTATTCTTAAGAGAGGTGACCGTTTTGATCCCTCAAACTTCCGCCCTATAGCTTTAACCTCTTCCTTATCGAAAGTCTTTTATTCTATACGCAGTAGGAAGATTCTCAAACATCTCTCTCTTGATAATATTCTCTCTAATCGCCAGTATGGCTTCCGTCAAGGTCGTTCTACTGGCTTTACTTACTGAATTTTGGTCATCCCCTTTAAGAGATTTCGGTGAAATTTTTGCTGTTGCGTTAGACATATCAAAAGCTTTTCATGGAGTCTGGCACAAAGCTTTGATTTCAAAACCACCCTCCTACTGTTTCTATCCTTTTCTCTGCAATTTTGTCTCAAGTTTCCTTTCCGATCGTTCTCTTTCAGTTGTGGTAGATACCCACTTTTCTTGTAAATTTATTAACAGTGGTGTTCCTGCAGGGTTCTGTCCTATCACCCACTCTCTTTCTGTTGTTCATTAATGATCTTGACCAAACTTTTTGCCCTATCCACTCCTATGCTGATGATACCACCATACACTTTTCACGTCTTTTCAGGGACGACCAACCCTTCAAGAAGTCAACAGATCACGCAGGGACGCCACAGAACGCCTAACTTTTGACCTTTCTAAAGGCGGCGTCACACTAGCACTTTTTCCGTCGTCTCAGGCGATTTCCGTCGTCTTTTTACTCTTCTGTCAACTCTTTCCGTCGTCTTGAGTCAGACGGAACGCATCGTTTTCGTCTAGCGCCAATTTTTAGTCAAAATAAGAACTATAGTTTCTAATCAACACTTTTATTAAAAAAAAAAAATTGTTAAACGGAAGAATGCTATTATCATGACAGAAGAAATTTAAATAAGTTGATGAATATATATTTGTATACATATTTTTTTCTTCTAGCCTAGCAATGAAAAGTTCCTCAGTTGTTTGTGTACATTTCCAGGGAAGTGCGAATGTGCGACGCTTTTGAATATATTCAAGGCAACTTCCAAGTAGCTGGCCAAGATGAGCAGTGGACAAAACACACTGACGAATTTCTCATAGAGAGTATTAGAGGTCACCGTTGCCTTTGGGATCACAGAACAGCTGATTACATTATAAGGTGCAAAAAAGCCGCGGCTTGCTGGGGTGAATGAGGAGCCATGTTTGTTTACAATCGACAAGCGCGGCAAAGGCGGAAGCAAGCTTGTGTGTGACGGCCACCGTCTGCAAAAGTTGATAGTCGTCAGAAAATTGACAGTAAAAGAAGACGAAAAAGTGCTAGTGTGACGCCGCCTTAAGTTTTCTGATTGGGACAAAGAAAACTTAGTTGTGTTCAATTCCTCAAAAACTCTATTCCTCCATCTATCAACTCGACACAAGCTTCCAGACCACTATCCGTAGCTTCTACATTGAATATCCTCGGTCTGTCCTTTACTCATAATCTAAACTGGAAACATCACATCTCATCTTTTGCTAAAAC
Organism: Portunus trituberculatus; assembly: GCF_017591435.1. Taxonomy (NCBI): domain Eukaryota; kingdom Metazoa; phylum Arthropoda; class Malacostraca; order Decapoda; family Portunidae; genus Portunus; species Portunus trituberculatus. Next base: position 4,400,867 of record NC_059302.1, on the reverse strand, counting down.
AGCTCTTTGAAATTAAACGTTCTGCGGCGTCTCCACCAGTTTTTCTCGTCCCTCCAACTGTTAACTCTGTACAAGGGCCTTATCCGTCTTTGCATGTTTGGGAGGTTCCACTCACACAGTTTTGTTAGATAGGATGGAATAAAAAGCTTTTCGTCTCATCTGACTGTCTTCAGCCTCTTTCTCACCACCGGAATGTTGGATCTCTTGCTATCTTTTTATCTTTATTTTCGTGCTAACCGCTCTTCTGATCTTGCTAACTGCATGTCTCCCCTCCTGCTTTGGCCTTGCTGTGCAAGCATTCTTCTTTCTCTTATTACTATTCTGCTAACCAGTATACCCTCAATCATTCATACCTTTCTCTGGTAAACTCTGCAACTTCTCTGCATGCTTCTGTATTTCCATCTCCCTACGACTTGACTTCTTTTAAGAGGGAGGTTTCAAGACATTTGTCCCTGAATCTTGGATAACTCATATGCTCTTTAAGGGAACTGGCAACCAAGTGATCCTTTTTTTCCATTATTTGTTGCCCTTGGCTAGTTGCCCCTCCTGCACACACACACACACACACACACACACACACACACACACACACACACACCGCGTAGTGTAGTGGTTAGCACGCTCGGCTCACAACCGACGGGTTCGAGTCTCGGAAAGTGGCGAGGCAAATAAACGAGCCTCTTAATGTGTAGTCCCGTTCACCTACTAGGTATTGGATGAAACTCGAGGGATTGTGGCCCCACTTTCCTGGTGTGGTGTGTGATGTAGTCTCAGTCCTACCCGAAGATTGGTCAGTATGAGCTCTGAGCTCTTTCCTTAGGGGTTAAGGCTGGCTAGGTGACCAGCAGACGATCGTAGTGAAATATAAACACACACACACACACACACACACACACACACACACACACAGCACCCGGTAGCTCCGTGGTTAGAGCGCTGGCTTCACAAGCCAGAAGACCGGGTTCGATTCCCCGGCAGGGTGGAGATATTTGGGTGTGTCTCCTTTCACGTGTAGCCCCTGTTCACCTAGCAGTGAGTAGGTACGGGATGTAAATCGAGGAGTTGTGACCTTGTTGTCCCGGTGTGTGGTATGTGCCTGGTCTCAAGCCTATCCGAAGATCGGAAATAATGAGCTCTGAGCTCGTTCCGTAGGGTAACGTCTGGCTGTCTCGTCAGAGACTGCAGCAGATCAAACAGTGAAACACACAAAAACACACACAGCGTAGTGTAGTGGTTAGCACGCTCGACTCACAGTCGAGAGGGCCGGGTTCGAGTCCCGGAAGCGGCGAGGCAAATAGGCAAAGCCTCTTAATGTGTGGCCCCTGTTCACCTAGCAGTAAATAGGTACGGGATTTAACTCGAGGGGTTGTGGCCTCGCTTTCCCGGTGTGTGTTATGTGATGTGGTCTCAGTCCTACCCGAAGATCGGTCTATGAGCTCTGAGCTCGCTCCGTAATGGGGAAGACTGGCTGGGTGACCAGCAGGCGACCGAGGTGAATTACACACACACACACACACACACACACACACACACACACACACACACACACACACACACACACACACGAATTTCCTCCACCACAGAGGGTTACGAAAACTCAAATAAACCAACAAACACGTAATAAATCCCAAAAGAACGCTGGGCACAGACACCACTAGTAAATCCGGTTCGCTGAGGAGTGATTTCAGATTCTTTTTACGTCTTACCGAACCTTTTTCACGATTCTTCTTTTTTTCTGCTTAACCAATCCACTACCTACCGCAGAGCCTGGAGAGAGAGAGAGAGAGAGAGAGAGAGAGAGAGAGAGAGAGAGAGAGAGAGAGAGAGAGAGAGAGAAAATGGTAGGGGGGGGGGCATTGTTAGGGCTCTTGTTTGCTTGGGGATTTTGGTTATTGGGTGGGGGAAGGAAGGAGAGACGTGTTTGTGGGAAGGTGGGGAGAGGAAGGGAGGGAGAGATGGAAGGGAAGTAGGAAAGGGGTTTAAAGAGAAGTTCTGTTTATGTGTAGGGGAGGGTGTTAAGACGGGGAGGGACCTAGGATAAGGAGGGGGCTTCTTGTGGGTAAAGGGACTGCATGGGTAGGGAAAATGGGGTAGCAAGAAGGGGGCGTATAGGGCGTATGAGAGCATTATGTTATTTAGTCGTTAAGTAAATAAAGGAGGCTGTTATCCCTTCCCTACTACAACTCGTCCCTCTTTAGTAGTTCGCTAATCCGATGCTAGCACCACCACCACCACCACCACCACACCACCACCATCGCCTTCACCATCGCCACCACCACGTCTGCTACTTACATGATAGAGCAGTAGTAAGTAGTTGTGATAGTAGTATTACATAACTGAGTGCCTATATAGCATCAATATTTTCTGCTGTCTTTACCACTGCCTGCCAAACTTCCACTACCATCACCGTCACCACCTCTTTTTATCAACATTATAATAACTT
>NC_059302.1:4390924-4393424 GCF_017591435.1 Portunus trituberculatus | reverse complement strand
CTCTCTCTCTCTCTCTCTCTCTCTCTCTCTATTTGTTAAAGAAAATACTCGTAGGCAAATACCCGAAGTTCTTTACACTGTCTGACTAATAGATCATTTAAGACAACCGTGAAGGAATGGGTGTTTAATCTCTCTCTCTCTCTCTCTCTCTCTCTCTCTCTCTCTCTCTCTCTCTCTCTCTCTCTCTCTCTCTCTCTTCTTCCTAGCTCTCCCACGTAGCGGTGCCCGGACAGGTATTCCTTAATAAACTCCAGACTTTTACGTACAAAAATCCTGAAAAATTTTCTTAACCACACTGAGCTGGCGGGTGGGTGGTGGGTTTATATGTGCGTGCATGCGTGGTGTGTGTGTGTGTGTGTGTGTGTGTGTGTGTGTGTGTGTGTGTGTGTGTGTGTGTGTGTGTGTGTGTGTGGCTGGGTAATCATGCGAGAGAAGCTTAACCTCCACTTTCCCTTTTTAGCCAAGCCACAATGGGTGAAGACGTATATACATAGGCGAGTTGCCGCTTCTCGCAAAGATTCCTCTCTCTCTCTCTCTCTCTCTCTCTCTCTCTCTCTCTCTCTCTCTCTCTCTCTCTTAATGTCTGTATACTTATCTACGTATCTGTTCTTGAATATTATGATAGTGGCAGTGAGTGTTAAGGAGGAGGAGAAAGAAAGGTAAAAAAAATCGAAGAGGGAGAAGGAGGAGTAGGAGAGGTTGATGACAATAACGGTCATGATAACAGTGATGATCGTGGTGATGATAACGATACATAACAAAAAGAGAAAGATAAATCGATATTAAGGACTAATAGTTAAGTACAAAAGGAAGTACTTATGTGTTTCCCATTCAGTACAGTGACAGTTTAAAGGACTTAAAAGGAAAAAGAGAATATTTAAGAGGAAAAGGCTCAGAGAGAGAGAGAGAGAGAGAGAGAGAGAGAGAGAGAGAGAGACCGATCCCTTAGCCCCGTGGCTCCTCCCCCTGTCACCGGCCGCGGGTGGTCTTTGTTTACATCCCAATTATAGTGTCGTGACGTTTTCGGTGATGGTGATCATTCGACCCCGTCCCGTTGATCTCGGCCCTACCGCAGCGCCCTGGAATAGGAGTGGTAGAAGGAGGACTAGGAGGGGGATATTACTGCTTCTTTATTTCTCTCTCTCCCTTCCCCTCTCTCCTAATTCTGCCTGCTTCCTCCATTATCATGGGAATGTTTAGCAGTGTGAGGGCAGCGATGCTCTCTCGCCCGTCGTGAGGTGGAGATTGAGTCCTCGGCTCACTCACTGCTGGGGATTAATCGGATTTACTTGCGTTTCGTGTAAGTAGAGGAAGAATCAATTAATGAAATTCCTAAGCTGGATAGGGAGTTGCTGGTCGCATGTATGGTATATTATATATATATATATATATATATATATATATATATATATATATATATATATATATATATATATATATATATATATATATATATATATATATATATATATATATATATATATATATATATATATATATATAATATATAATATATAATATAATATAAAACCATATATGCGACCATATATATATATATATATATATATATATATATATATATATATATATATATATATATATATATATATATATATATATATATATATATATATATATATATATATATATAAAGGACATCGGTCTAGGATGATAAGGAAGGAAAATAAGATAACCACTGAAGTGTCTGCCCCTAAAGCAAAAGGTGAAATATGTACTACAGTGATATCTGAGAAGTAATGTTCATATACAGTAATTAAATAGTTAAATAAATGTAAAAAAGAAGAACCGTAGAAAAATATGGCATATTAGCATTTGCTTGATGCAAAGTGGAAGTTTGTGTAAAGTTTTTACAGTTGAAATGAAAAAAAGAATTGAATAAGGATTAAGGAGGTAAAAGGGATAAAGATTAAGGTTAAAGTGTAATTCATTAAACAGTAAAGAAGGATATTAGTAACAAAAGAAAGCAACAGAGAAAACAAAGGAGTATGGACACTACAAAGGATCGCTTTTGAAAATAATGATTACGTTCCAAAGTCACATAATGTCTGGTTATAATTGTGAGCAAAGTAAGCTCATACTACAAACCAGAAACTGTTTACTGTATAAAGATGCTCTTTAAGAACTGTTTTTAAAGACCACAAAAGACTATTGGTCATTTGATGGGTTATTATGAGTGTTTCCACACTGATTATGTTGCGTTCTTATTATACTGTTTCTAGAATCATGGAGATTCGTTAGATAAACCATAAACAACTTCCACCACCGCTTAAAAAGAAAAGAAAAACTAAAAACTCCACTGGTACAGAAAAATGCCAACAACCTCTACTGCAGCTTAGAACCACAAGTTCTTAGGAAAATCCGAATAACTTCCAATAATGCTTAGAAAATCTCTAATAATTTCTAACATGATTGAAAGAAATTATATTAACTTCCATTAGTATTAGAAAAAAAAGTAACTTCCATTAGCACCTAGAAAAAA
>NC_059302.1:4360924-4378424 GCF_017591435.1 Portunus trituberculatus | reverse complement strand
AGGACCGAGTTCTGTGTTCAAGTCTGCACTGAGTGTTTTTGAAAATCGCTACTGCAGAGTCCGAGCGGTCCAGTCAGTCGCCGTTGGGACGGCGGTTGATGGTACAGACCAGGTCCCTGGAGGCCTCTAATGAAGAGATGTAAGCTGACAGTAGTGCTACATCTGTCAGCGTGTTGCAGCAGCCTGGTTCGTCCTTTGAGGGCGGCAAGTGCGGCGCCCATGTCGGTGGGTGGAGTCTCGTTGGCGGGAACTGCATCATGGACTGCGTCTAGCTGAAGGGACGACCGAAGGCAGACGTGGCAGTGCCAGACTGTGAGTACGGCGGCCTAGGCTTGTGTGATGTTGACACAGGAGAGGTGATGGAAGTGGTTGCATTGGGAGTATGTCAAGATTTCTTTGAGGCGGTTGACTTGGTTGCAAGAGTGGTAGAGGGACCTGTCTTCCTCGGTGGTCTCCTGACTGCTTAGCATTGGGTCGGCGGAGAGCCCAGCGTCAAGGCAGCGGCGAAGGCGACAAGGCGCGCAAGCTGCAAGACCACGGCGAACCTGTTGGTAGTCGCCTCGGCGGGGACAAGCAGCTCCTTGACTGGTGTGGAGACTTTGCCTTTTGAAGAAAGCCCTGCAGGCCCGTCACGCCGTGACTCCATCGCGGGTGTATGTAGAAATGGGATCCAAACACACTAGGCAGGGGTGGGTGGTGCGACTGAAGGTGGAGTGTGCGGAGGCCATGATGCGTGTGACGGCTGTATGTGACCAGGTGAAGGTGTGTGTGTGTGTGTGTGTGTGTGTGTGTGTGTATAATTCACCTCGGTCGTCTCCTGGTCACCCAGCCAGTCTTCCCCATTATGGAGCGAGCTCAGAGCTCATAGACCGATCTTCGGGTAGGACTGAGACCACAACACACACTCCACACACCGGGAAAGCGAGGCCGTAACCCCTCGAGTTACATCCTGTTATACCTATTTACTGCTGGGTGAACAGGGGCCACACATTAAGAGGCTTGCCCATTTGCCTCGCCGCTTACCGGGATTCGAACCCGGGCCTCTCGATTGTGAGTAGAGCGTGCTAACCACTACACTACGCGGTGTAGTAGTAAAAGTAGTAGTAGTAGTAGTAGCTGTTAAGAGGAAGGAGGATGAATGAATAGAGACAAATGTGTGTGTGTGTGTGTGTGTGTGTGTGTGTGTGTGTGTGTAATTCACCACCACGGTCGCCTGCTGGTCACCCAGCCAGTCTTCCCCATTACGGAGCGAGCTCAGAGCTCATAGACCGATCTTCGGGTAGGACTGAGACCATAACACTCTCCACACACACCGGGAAAGCGAGGCCACAACCCCTCGAGTTGCATCCCGTATCTATTTACTGCTAGGTGAACACACCCACACATTAAGAGACTTGCCCATTTGCCTCGCCACGCCGGGACTCGAACCTGGCCTCTCGATTGTGAGTCGAGCGTGCTAACCGCTACACTACGCGGTGTGTGTGTGTGTGTGTGTGTGTGTGTGTGTGTGTGTGTGTGTTTGTTTGAACTAAGCGCCCTCCCACAAGGGTTGAAAGAACATAGTATAAGTTCGAAAGCATTAATCGCACCCTACCTAAATTTGAGCCGTGGCCCTCTGTCTATTACCCACTCCCACTGGCGGGATGTGTATGTGTGGGTGTGTAATTCACTTCGGTCGCCTGCTGGCGACCAGCCAGTCTTCCCCATTACGGAGCGAGCTCAGAGCTCATAGACCGACCTTCGGGTAGGACTGAGACCACTTCAACACACAACACACACCGGGAAAGCGAGGCCACAACCCCTCGAGTTACATCCCGTACCTATTTACTGCTAGGTGAACAGGGACCACACATTAAGGGGCTTGCCCATTTGCCTCGCCACTTACCGGGACTCGAACCCGGGCCTCTCGAATGTGAGTCGAGCTTGCTAACCACTACACTAGGTGTGTGTGTGTGTGTGTGTGTGTGTGTGAGTGTGTGTGTGTGTGTGTGTGTGTGTGTGTGTGTGTGTGTGTGTGTGTGTGTGTGTGTGTGTGTGTGTGTGTGTGTGTGTGTGTGTGTGTGTGTGTGTGTGTGTGTGTGTGTGTGTGTGTGTGTGTGTGTGTGTGTGTGTGTGTGTGTGTGTGTGTGTGTGTGTTGTGTGTGTTTCACTGTTTGATCTGCTGCAGTCTCTGACGAGACAGCCAGACGTTACCCTACGGAACGAGCTCAGAGCTCATTATTTCCGATCTTCGGATAGGCCTGAGACCAGGCACACACCACACACCGGGACAACAAGGTCACAACTCCTCGATTTACATCCCGTACCTACTCACTGCTAGGTGAACAGGGGCTACACGTGAAAGGAGACACACCCAAATATCTCCACCCGGCCGGGGAATCTAACCCCGGTCCTCTGGCTTGTGAAGCCAGTGCTCTAACCACTGAGCTACCGGTGTGTGTGTGTGTGTGTGTGTGTGTGTGTGTGTGTGTGTGTGTGTGTGTGTGTGTGTGTGTGTGTGTGTGTGTGTGTGTGTGTGTGTGTGTGTGTGTGTGTGTGTGTGTGTGTGTATATATATATATATATATATATATATATATATATATATATATATATATATATATATATATATATATATATATATATATATATATACACCTGTATATGCATATGTCTATCTGTGTACCTAGCTTCGCTCATCCTCTGTCAATCCCACACATTTATGTTTCTTTTTTCTATTTTCATTCGTATTCTTTTTCTTTCGCTTTTCGCTCGTGTTCTGTTTGTATATCCGTGATTTTTGTTTTTGTGTTACGCATTTCTGTTTGTTTCCCATTGTCACTCCTTACCTGCCTTCTGTTTATCTATCACTTAGTTTATTTTGTTTTCTTTTCTCTCAGTCGTTTAAGGCTAATTCACTCTCATCCCAACTTTTCTTGTTTAATTATCTCTTATTTCTATTGCGTCTCTTATACCTTTGTTTATTTCTCACTCATTTCCACTCACGCCTATCTTGTGTCTATCACTAATATGTATGTCGCTTACCTAAATTTGTCTATTTCTCGTTTATCACCCCGCAATTCCGTCTTCTACTGCTTAGCTCCTTCCTGTCTCTCAATTCAGTGTCCTACCTTCTTTATTGTCTATCTTCAGGATGTCTTGTTCTTTCTCTTTCACTTTTTTTATTTCTCTTACATCATCATTATTTTCATCATGCATAAGCACCACTGCCATTACTACCGCCATCACTGACGGAGAGAGAGAGAGAGAGAGAGAGAGAGAGAGAGAGAGAGAGAGAGAGAGAGAGAGAGAGAGAGAGAGAGAATGGTGTGAATACGTTTATGAAACAACATTTTATCTCCTTTTCTAATAATCATTTCTTTTTAAAAACTCAAAACATTGCAATAATTTTACCGGGAAATCCAAACTACAGCGTGCATTTGCGTTAATGTAAAGTGTTGCTGCTTTGTGCTTCCATCCCTCCTCCTCCTCATCCTCCTCCCTTCCAGCGGTCATCATTGTTGTGATTACTCTCATTATCTTTACTATTATCATCAAACATCGTTCCCTTTGTTACGGGAATGACAGGGAGAATTATTATTATCATCATTAGCGCTAATACCATGGAAAGCTTTGATTTTTCAGTCATTAACTAAAATTTTTATCGTTTATTACTGCCACCAGAAGAGAGAGAGAGAGAGAGAGAGAGAGAGAGAGAGAGAGAGAATAAAAAGAATGAGACGACGCAAAAATCAGCAATCATATGAAGAAAAGACAAAGGATTGGATATGAAATAAAGAAAAAAAAAGAAACATAATATATAAGATAGGTACATATACGCGAATGAGAGAAAACTAGAGAGAACTGGAGGAAGAGAAGAAACAAATAATGGAGTGGAATAATGAAAGGTAATCAAATGAAGTTGGAGGAAGAGGAGGTAAACTGTTAGATGGATTGAAGAAGGACAGGAGCAGGAGAAAGAAGATGAAGTAGCAGAGGATGGGTATCAAGTAATCTGGTTGCTCAGTGATTGAGAAGCCACTCCTCCTCCTCCTCCTCCTCCTCCTCCTCCTCCTCCTCCTCCTCCTCCTCCTTTCTTCCGCTCTTCTCCCCTTCCTCTGTCACTCCTCTTACACATCCGGCGTTTGGTGGGACGAGGAGGAGGAGGAGGAGGAGAAAGGAAGACCACCACTGATTGCTGAGTCTGATTATTGCATAGTATTGGTGGTGATGATTAAAGGAAGAGGAAGCAGGGGAGGAGGAGGAGGGTTTGGAAGTAGAGGAAGGAAAAAAAAAAAAAGGGGGAAGAGGAGAGGGAGGAAGATGATTGAGAAAAAAAGAAAGAATTATTATTATTATTATTATTATTATTATTATTATTATTATTATTATTATTATTAGTAGTAGTAGTAGTAGTAGTAGTAGTAATGGTAAAGCAAAGAGGAAGAAGAGAGAGAGTAGTAGAAGAAGAAGAAGAAGAAGAAGAGGAAGAAGAAGAAGAAGAAGAAGAAGAAGAAGAAGAAGAAGAAGAAGAAGAAGAAGAAGAAGAAGAAGAAGAAATAGAAGGATTGTCAAGGTGATTTAGCAGGAAAAGTACACTAAATAATGATAATATTAATAAAAAACACACAAAAGAAAATCAATAAGAATAAGAAAATATAGAACGAACACACACACACACACACACACACACACACACACACACACACACACACACACACACACACACACACACACACACACACACGAGATTTAATCACTACAGACACAAGATCAAATAACCTAACACAAAAACCTATCTATATACACCAGCACGGGCTCTCCTCTCCTCCTCCTCCTCCTCCTCCTCCTCCTCCTCCTCCTCCTCCTCGTGTCGTGATTACTATTACAGGAAACACTCCAAACTGACCAGAGCACGTCGGGGGCTTCTTTCGTCGCTCAGATAATTATACCTCGGCAGAAAATCAAATCCGGGTCTCACTTTCTCCAACGCAGGAAGGCGAGAGAGGGAGAGGATATTAGCGCGGGCCTTGATGAGCTTCGTGTGTTAATAGGGCTGAGCAGGAGAGGAAGAGGAGGAGGAGAAGGGGAGGTGGAATGGACATAGTGGAGGTGGTAGTAATGCTTAATATTTTCTCTCTCTCTCTCTCTCTCTCTCTCTCTCTCTCTCTCTCTCTCTCTCGCTTTGGCTGTGTGTGTGTGTGTGTGTGTGTGTGTGTGTGTGTGTGTGTGTGTGTGTGTGTGTGTGTGTGTGTGTGTGTGTGTGTGTGTGTGTGTGTGTGTGTGTGTGTGTGTGTGTGTGTGTGTGTGTGTGTGCGTTTCACTGTTTGATCTGCTGCAGTCTCTGACGAGACAGCCAGACGTTACCCTACGGAACGAACTCAGATCTCATTATTTCCGATCTTCGGATAGGCCTGAGACCAGGCACACACCACACACCGGGACAACAAGGTCACAACTCCTCAATTTACATCCCGTACCTACTCATTGCTAGATGAACAGGGGCTACACGTGAAAGGAGGCACACCCAAATATCTCCACCCGGACGGGGAATCGAACCCTGGTCCTCTGGCTTGTGAACCTAACCACTGAGCTACCAGGCGTGTGTGTGTGTGTGTGTGTGTGTGTGTGTGTGTGTGTGTGTGTGGGTGGGTGTGTGCGTGTGTCTTTGGGTGTGTGGGTTCGAGGAGTAATTATAACAGGAACAACAACGATGATATTAATCACAACAACAACAGCATCGTCAACAACAACAGCAACAACAACAACAACAACAACAACAACAACAACAACAACCACAACAAAAGTAACTACAACAAAAACAGCAAGAGCAGCAGCAGCAGCAGCAGCAGAAGAAGAAGAAGAAGAAGAAGAAGAAGAAAGAACACCATCAACAAAACAATAACAACAATAATGAAAATAACAACAACAAAAACAACTACAGCAGCATCAACAACGAAAACAACAACAACAACGAAAACTACAACAGCATCATCAACTACAACAATAACAAAAACATTATCAGAAAATTAAGAAATGACAAATATAAATTTAAAAACATCAGAAGCGAGAAGGCGGTCGCTCGCGTGTTTGTGTGACGGGGACGGGAGGGAGGGAGAGAGAAGGAAAGATTATACGAGGAGGAAAGAGGAAGACATGGAAAGTTGAGGAAGGAAGATGAGAGATGATGAAGTGAAGGAGGAGGGAAGAACGTCTCGTCTTACTTTTCTGATGCAGGAAAAACCACTACTCCCACGATTACCTGATGGAGGAAGAGGAAGAAGAGGAAGAGGAGGAGGAGGAGGAGGAGGAGGAGGAGGAGGAGAAGGAGGATGATGAAGCAGAAGAAGAGGAGGAGGAGGAGGAGGAGGAGGAGGAGGAAGACGGAAAAAGAGGGAAAAAAAGACAAAGAAGATCAACACAGGAGAGAGAGAGAGAGAGAGAGAGAGAGAGAGAGAGAGAGAGAGAGAGAGAGAGAGAGAGAGAGAGAGAGAGAGACCCTATATTGCCAGCAGGAGGTGTGACCGTATTGCCACCTGACATAAGCGGATCAGAAGACGAAGAAGAATGTCAAGGAGAGATATGGAAAAGGGGAGCAGGAGGAGAAGAAGAAGAAGAAGAAGAAGAAGAAGAAGAAGAAGAAGAAGAAGAAGAAGAAGAAGAAAAGTCTCATAGCACTTACGATCCCTTATCTCTTCCTTTCCCTTCATTTTCTTTTCTTATCTTCTTTATCAGTGTGTCTAGGTTACCAGTCTGTTTATTCGTTTGTCTGTTAGTCAGTCTGTATGTATGAATGTATGTATAAATGCGTCACTTGCTATGTATGTATGTATGTATCCATCTACACGTGTCTGTTTGTCTGTTTGTCGGTCTATCTTTTTGTCTCCTTATCTGTCTATCTATCTATCCATCTGTCTATCTAATCATCTATCAATCCATTTGTCCTTTTATTTGTCTTTTCCTTAATCTACCTTTCTCTCTCTCTCTCTCTCTCTCTCTCTCTCTCTCTCTCTCTCTCTCTCTCTCTCTCTCTCTCTCTCTCTCTCTCTCTCTCTCTCTCTCTCTCTCTCTCTCTCTCTCTCTCTCTCTCTCTCTCTCTCTCTCTCTCTCGCTCAATCAATACCATTACTAAGAGAACGCCACTACCACCATCAACAGTAACTACGAAACAACAACAACAACAACAACAACAACTAATATTATAACAAAGGAAAACATAATCAGGTATAATTAGCATTTTTCTGCCCCATCTGGCTTTTATTTAGCGTTTTTTTAATTATATAAATGCTCCTATTTTTTTCCTTTTTCTTTTCTGATTTATCTCTTGGAAAGAAAATAATTGTACTAAAGGATGATAATGATTAGTATTTAACTCCGGTGTGTGTGTGTGTGTGTGTGTGTGTGTGTGTGTGTGTGTGTGTGTGTAATTCACTGTTTGATCTGCTGCAGTCTCTGACGAGACAGCCAGACGTTACCCTACGGAACGAGCTCAGAGCTCATTATTTCCGATCTTCGGATAGGCCTGAGACCAGGCACACACCACACACCGGGACAGCAAGGTCACAACTCCTCGATTTACATCCCGTACCTACTCACTGCTAGGTGAACAGGGGCTACACGTGAAAGGAGACACACCCAAATATCTCCACCCGGCCGGGAAATCGAACCCCGGTCCTCTGGCTTGTGAAGCCAGCGCTCTAACCACTGAGCTACCGGGTGTGTGTATGTGTGTGTGTGTGATCTGATCTCGATACAAGGAAGCAATGTATCGAGGCCAGAAATAAGGCGAATAGAGTATTAGGTTTCATCTGTAGAAGTGTTAAAAGCAGGAGTTCCGAAGTAATACTAAAATTATACTTGGCGCTGGTCAGGCCACATCTTGACTATGCGGTACAATTCTCTGGTTCCCACATTACAGGAAGGACATAGCTCAATTGGAGTCAGTGCAGAGGAGGATGACTAAAAGGATACAGGGAATGAGGGATATTGCCTATGAAGAGAGATTGAAAAAACTTAGTCTGCATTCCTTAGAGACACGTAGGTTAAGAGGAGACTTGATAGAATTATTTAAGTGGTAAAAGGGTTTTAACAAAGGGGACATGAATGTAGTTCTTAGGATCAGTAACGGGGACAAAAACAAAAATAATGGGCTTAAACTTGAAAAATTCAGGTTTAGGAAGGAAATGGGAAGGAACTGGTTTTCAAACAGAGTGGTTGATGAGTGGAACAGTCTCAGTGGGCATGTAGTCAGGGCTGAGTCAATAGGGAGCTTTAAAAGAAGGTTAGATAAATTCATGGATGGGGAAGATAGATGAAATTAGGTAGATTAAACACACTAGGACTGCCTCGTATAGGCCTGGCGGCCTCTTGCAGCTTCCCTCTTTCTTATGTTCTTATGTTCTTGTGTGTGTGTGTGTGTTTTTTATTGTACGGGAATATGATTAGTAGAGAATGATAAGAGTAGAGGAGTATGAAATGGAGGAGGAGGAGGAGGAAGAAGAAGAAAAAGAGGAGGAGGAGGAGGAGGCGGCGGAAGAAGAAGAAGAAGAAGAAGAAGAAGAAGAAGAGGAGGAGGAGGAGGAGGAGGAGGAGGAGGAGGAGGAGGAGGAGGAGGAGGAGGAGAAGAAGAAGAAGAAGAAGAAGAAGAAGAAGAAGAAGAAGAAGAAGAAGAAGAAGAAGAAGAAGAAGAAGAAGAAGAAGAAGAAGGTGGAGAAGGAAGAAGACAGAAAAAAAGGAAAAAAAAACCCAAAGAAGACCAACACAGAGAGAGAGAGAGAGAGAGAGAGAGAGAGAGAGAGAGAGAGAGAGAGAGAGAGAGAGAGAGAGAGAGAGAGAGAAATACAAAGAAAGTTCAAACAGCAACAGACTGAGTGAGACCTTACCATGCAGTCTGTTTGGGTAAATATATCAGTCTAACTATACGTAGTGTGAAGAACAGGATTTGAATGGGGTGGTAAACATTCAGAATTTCTCTCCTACCTGAATACGGATGAAAAGTAGTACAGTTGAAATTCTAACCCATTAAGATTTACCAGTGTTCGGGATAAAGAGACGAGTTGTAGAGGTCAATACTTTTTTTTATTTCCTTTCTCATACAGCTTTATGAATTCTTTGCTATTTGATGTGCCTGAATTCGTAATGTAAAGTAGTTCAGTGTTATTCTTAGTCTCGTATTCTCAACCATTTCTGTGCTTAGCTTCCACTACGAGTATTTCAAGGATGTTTATCTAAATTTACACGAGTTTTTTTTTTTTTTTAAGGTGTTTTCACGGTTCTAGAGGCAGATTGGCGAGATTTCTACATTATTGACTAGGAAACACACTTGAAAATCCCACCAATCATCTCTGAGGCCTTGCAAAATAGTGGTGAGAGAGCAAAGCGTTTCTGAATACTAACCTTCCTATTCCCGTATAAATTTCTTTTTCTATGACACCGTAGTTGGTCGTGCTTTCATTTGTTCCTGTTATTTTTTGTCAGTCTATATAAATATGTGATAAACGCGCTTTTTGACTGAGTATTGTTAGCAGTTGATCTCCTATTTCTCAGCGGAACAGATTCTTTAAAAGCCTTGTTAAGTTTATCCGTGAATGTCTGCCAAGCTTTGTTAATGTTAATACCTTCTAGGATTGCATTCGCGTTACAGTTGGCCATGATGTTTCCTAGTTTACTGAAATTTGCTTGCTCTTCGATAATCAAGCATTTTCTCTTTACTTTCTTAAACTGAAAATGTATTGTTTACTATGAGGAGGAGGAGGAGGAGGAGGAAGAGGAGAAAGAGGAGGAGAAATAGAAGAGAAAAAAAGTATAGATGTGTAAATAGTAGTAGTAGTAGTAGTAGTAGTAGTAGTAGCAGTAGCAGTGGTGGTAGTGGCAGCAGCAGCAGCAGTGGTGGCAGCAGCAGCAGCAGCAGCAGTGGTGGTGGTGGTGGTGGTGGTTGGTGGTGGTGGTGGCAGCAGCAGCAGTGGTGGTGGTGGTGGTGGTGGTGGTGGTGGTGGTGGTGGTGGTGGTGGTGGTGGTGGTGGTGGTGGTGGTGGTGGTGGTGGTGGTGGTGGTGGTGGTGGTGGTGGTGGTGCAGTGGTGGTGCTGGTGGTGGCAAGCAACAGTGGTGGTGGTGGTGGTGGTGGTGGTGGTGGTGGTGGTGGTGGTGGTGGTGGTGGTGGTGGTGGTGGTGGTGGTGGTGGTGGTGGTGGTGTGTGGTGGCAGTGGTGGTGGTGGTGGTGGTGGTGGTGGTGGTGGTAGTGGTGGTGGCAGTGGTGGTGGTGGGTGGTGGCAGCAGTGGTGGTGGTGGTGGTGGTGGTGGTGGTGGTGGTGGTGGTGGTGGTGGTGGTGGTGGTGGTGGTGGTGGTGGTGGTGGTGGTGGTGGTGGTAGTGGTAGTAGTAGTAGTAGTAGCAGTAGTAGTAGTAGCAGTAGTAGTAGTAGTAGTAGTAGTAGTAGTAGTAGTAGTAGTAGTAGTAGCAGCAGCAGCAGCAGCAGCAGCAGCAGCAGTAGTAGTTGCTATTGTTCGAGAAGGATGATCTCAAAGTAAAAGATTATTAATTGAACTTTTCTATCCAGCCACTCATCTCTCCATCCATCTGTCTATGATCTAACCACCTATTATCTGTTCATTTGTCTATCTATTTGTCCATGTATCTAACTATCTCTGTTTACCTGTATATCCGTCCGTCGTTCCTTGTACTCACCTACTTCCCTGTCTATCTGTCTACCTACCAGTTTATCTACCTGTCTATCTAGCTACTTGTCCATCCAGTCCCTATTAACTCCCTCCACCTACCTGTCCGCCAGTCTCCACGCACGTACATATGTTGAACAAAATACGTGAACAATCTTTTACTTTTGTCACTTAATTGACGCATTTTCGCTTAAATTCTTCGCTTGGAATACCCAGTTCGTTTTGTTATTAAAACTGAGGAGAGTGCTTGTATATTACACGGCTTCCTTTGACGGTAATTTCCGGTGTTATGATAATGCACGGTCGTCAGCGAGATTTTCTGGTAGGCTGTGCTTTGTGTGATGCTGTGGTGGTGGCAATAGTGAGTGGTGAGTGGGTGATGAAGTGATGTGTGTGGTGTGAGATGAGCTGTGTGGTTTGAAACGTTTTGTGTGTGTGTGTATGTGTGTGTGTGTGTGTGTGTGTGTGTGTGTGTGTGTGTGTGTGTGTGTGTGTGTGTGTGTAGGAGTGGTAAGAGAGAAGTGGTGAAGGTGAGGAAGGTGAAGTGTTGGCTCTGAACAAGCAATGAGCTGTGAGCACAAAGAGTAGTGACAACCGCTTATAGCAATGAAAGTATTGCTTTGTAAAACGCATAAAGGTAAACACACACACACACACACACACACACACACACACACACACACACACACACACACACACACACACACACACACACACACACACACACACACACACAAATAAATAAATAAACGAATAATGATCTCGCCTTTATAAAATACGGACTAACGAGAAGTGAAATGTATACAACGTACGCACCTCAAATAACAGAGGAGTGAGCTTTTTAATCCGCCTTACGAGAACTGAAGGCCGCAGGGTGAACTCTGCTGACGGAGACCACGACGGAGGAACATACAAAGTTTACATCGCTGATATCTCTCTCTCTCTCTCTCTCTCTCTCTCTCTCTCTCTCTCTCTCTCTCTCTCTCTCTCTCTCTCTCTCTCTCTCTCTCTCTCTCTCTCTCTCTGTATATATTTATAATGATTTTGTTCACTTAAGTCTGTAGCCTATATAATACTGTGCACACTTTTCTTGTTTTCTTTTTCCTTTTTTTCTTTTATTATCTTTCCATCGTTTTTTGTTATTTTCTTTCTTTGTTTTTGTGGGGATTGTGGTTGCTTGTCTATTCATATAATCTTACTTTTATTTGTTTTGTTTTGTTTTGTTTTAGTTATTATCTCTTGTATTTAACTTTTTTTCTTTTTCTGTTCAGTATTTTCTGCTATTGTTTTCTAACAAAGGCCAGAAGGCATCTTTCGTGATTTTCTGTCTACTTTTTTCCCTTCTTGTTTTTTCTTCGTTCACTTTACTAATCTTTCCAGAGAAGGAGGAGGAAGAGGAGGAGGAGGAGCAGGAGGAGGAGGAGGGGGAGGAGAAGGAAGAGGAGGAGGAGGAGGAGGAGGAGGAGGAGGAGGAGGAGGAGGAGGAGGAGGAAGAAGAAGAAGAGGGGAGGAGGAGAAGGAGGAGGAGGAGGAGGCGAAGGAGGAAGAGGAGGAGGAGGAGGAAGAGGAGGAGGAGGACGGGGATGCAGTAGAGCAGAAGTGATTTTTCTTTGATTTTAGAGTAACAAGTACGTAGAAAGAGTAGATGAAAGAACGAAATACAAAGGTAAGTGGAATACAAAAATAGACAACAGAAAAAATGAAAGGAAGGAAAAGAAATAAGTAAAGGTTAAATCACTGAGAGAGAGAGAGAGAGAGAGAGAGAGAGAGAGAGAGAGAGAGAGAGAGAGAGAGAGAGAGAGAGAGAGAGAGAGAGAGAGAGAGAGAGAGAGAGAGAGAGAGAGAGAGAGAGAGAGAGAGAGAGAACATACCTTTGATAACCTAATATAAAAAAGCCCACCATATTATCCCATAGTTTTCCCCTCCATCAACCTTCACCTGAGTCACCTTTGAAAGAGGGAGGGAGGGGAGGGGAGGGGAGGAAACAAACGCTTAATGGGACTTAAAGAGAGAGCGCCCTTTATACACCCTTAGAAGACGATAAGAGAGGAACTGTAGAGTGGATAAAGAGGAGAAGGAGGAGAGGAAGCAAGTAAGAACAAGAAGGAAGAGGAGGAGGAGGAGGAGGAGGAGGAGGTGGTGGTGGTGGTGGTGGTATCGGTAGAAAAGAGAGGCAAGGAAGAACAATGATATGAAAAGAAGGAGGCGGTACTCAAATATTTCAGAGTCTAACACGTGAACTTACTCTCGGTCTTGTCATTCTTACCTGTAATTTGGAAGCGAGACATAATAACCCCCGTAGCGAAATGTCCCCAGGTATGCGGCAGGTAAACACAAGGACAAGGAAGAGTAGGGAGGGGGTTCTTCGGGACGGTCTTTTTGGAGATCTCACTATGGTATGGGAATATTTGGGTTGCCTTTGGGGTGTCTTAGGACGAAGGTTTAGGAGCATAGGAAAGCTGGGGGATCCTCTCGACCGCCCGCAACGCCTATAAGGATCTTCATGCCTCCTTAGTCGCGTTAGAAGCCTTGCCCTGTGCGTTGTCGTAATAACAAGTGATTAGACACAGAGACAGTGGAGGACTTGGTGGGTGGTGGTAGTGGTGGTAGTGGAGAAGGATAGGAGGAGAAATGGATGAAAGGCATGTAACATCTCCTCTGCCTCAATTATTGTATTAAATCAAGAGAGAGAGAGAGAGAGAGAGAGAGAGAGAGAGAGAGTGTATTCGAAACTTTCCCGCCTTTCCATCTCTCCCCCATACGCTGCATTTTGTCCTACTCACGCCTTGACTACGCTGAACTGCACCTGCCTGCATTGGCTGGGGATAGGCATCAGAGAGAAAGCGAGAAAGAGAGAAAGAAAGAGAAATGGGGTGGAGGCCTGAAACAACAGCGACAGCGGGCAGCGGGAGGAGGGAGACGCCCCACAAACGCCATGCCACTCTTCCCGCTCCCAGTTTTAGGTAATTGGTGAGCTGGCGGGGCCTTTTACCTGTGCAATGCCGTTGGACAGTTTTCAAATAGCCGGCGCCGAACGGGAGAGGCGTATCAATCTGAGTTTCTTCGCTGCGGAAACCTCTCAGTGTCCCCGCCGGCTGAGGGTAATTTGTAGATGAAAACCGCTTCATTTGCCGCCATAAAGGAATGATTTACTGAGCCCGCGGCGATAACTTGGCCACCTTTTGTGTCCCCGATTGATTCCCC
The DNA here is from genome assembly GCF_017591435.1 of Portunus trituberculatus. Taxonomy (NCBI): domain Eukaryota; kingdom Metazoa; phylum Arthropoda; class Malacostraca; order Decapoda; family Portunidae; genus Portunus; species Portunus trituberculatus. The sequence continues at coordinate 4,364,568 of NC_059302.1, read as the reverse complement.
CAGGTGTGGTTGTGATGGTGGTGCTGGCGCGTGGTGTGTGGGGTGTACAGTGATGTTGTGATGTGATTTTTGGGGATTGTTTGGTGTGGTATAGTGGTTGTGTGCAGTGGTGTTGGTGGATTGTTCGTGGTTGTGGTTGTGGTGGTGTGTGTGTGTGTGATGTGTGGTATGATGTGGTTGTGTTTGCTGTTTAGCTTTTGGTGAGTGGTAGTTCTTTTGGTGATGGTGGTTGGTGTTTATGTGTTTGGGAATGGTGTGGTGATGTTGGAGATAGTGGTGATAGCTAGTTACCATAGTGAGGAGTGGTAGTGCGCGACTGTGGTGGTGGTTTTAGTGGTGATATGGTGACTGATAGTAGTGATACTGGTTCTTGTCTCTATAACAAAACGTAAGTCATGCATCTTTCATGTTTAAAAGACCAAGTTTCTCTAACATTCTCCTTTACATGCACAAGACGATTATCTTTTGTATCTTGAAGGAAAAGGAAATTCTGATCAAGCTCCAGTCATTCCTCCACGTTCCTTAAGAAATCATTTAGGAAGAAAGTACATAATTTTTCTTTCATGTCTTCGCTTCCTTCTTCTTTCTTTCTTTTTTTATACCATGTGGGCTTTTCACGGAAATTTATGGGCTAAAGGGGATACTTTTTTGGGGTACCTCCTATCTCAAAGCCCACCCGCTAGGAAACCGTTGCCCCGAGTAAGGAAGCCCAACCTACACTCGGACCGTGGACAGGATTCGAACCCGTGCGCTTGGAGACCTCACGGACCCCAAAGCACGCATGGTTCCACTGTTTTGTCTCATCTACTGTTCTTTGATTGTCTTCAAATTTCTTCCTTTTTTTTATGAATTTCTCTCCTTTGATTGGCTGTCTTGAATCTTTCGGTCTCATTAAATTCTTTACATCACTTCTGTCTTTAACCTGCTTTTAATCTGTTTTTTTTTTCTATCCCTCTCCTTTCACTGTGTTCAATGTTCTTTTCATCAAATTCTCTCCTATAACTGACTGTCCGAAGATTTTTTTTTTTTTTATCTCATTCATTCCCTTTCTTTAACTGCCTTTACGAGTAATAAATATGGCCTCTTTTACCTCCTCTTTTAACTGCCTTGAATCTTTTGATCTCATCATCATCTCACCTTTGTCTATTTTCAATCCCCTCTTTTAATAGTCTTCAGCCTTTTAATCTCTTCAGTTTTTCTTTTTTAAAAACAACTTTAATCTTTTGGCCTCATCAACTCATTTTCTAAATGTTTCCAGTGTTTTGGTCTTCACAATTCCTCTTCTTTTAGATGTTTCCAGTCTTATTTTATAGAATTATTTCTAACTTCGTCTGGCTACACGTTAAAAGAGAGAGAGAGAGAGAGAGAGAGAGAGAGAGAGAGAGAGAGAGAGAGAGAGAGAAATAGCGCTTACAGTATTTGAAATTAATGCAGATTGTTGTATAAGTGAATGCTGGCGTTAGGATCGCAAGTCAATTAATTTTTGAGACCGATATTAATTGATTAATTAGTTTATTTAATAGTGCATTCACTCATGTATTTGTTGATCTGATTTTTAACTACAGTTATGCAATTACTTCTCCTTAATGTAGCATTAACGAGAAGATCTCATCTATAACATATACTCGTATTCATGAGTGACGCATACTGCATCCTACAATGGAGCCCATTTCACGTTCAAAAACTTTGAGTGTCAGCTGGGATCTCTACATACAAGAACCTCTGAGGTGTTCAATCTGAATTCAAGTATGATTGTTTTTTTTCCATTGACGATTCACTTTTATTGAAATGACCTTGTACGTACGAATAACTCCCACTAGAGCATTTAAAATCCATTTTATTAGGATCTCAGATAATACAATTCCCCAAAAACATCCCTTTAACACTCTTTATTACTGGGAGTGTGGAAGAATAAATAGATAACAGGATAGATGAGAAAATGAGTGAGTGATGAATAGTAGTGCGGCGTCACGACGTTCTACAATACACAATACAATTTTCCGCTCCACCTGATTGCTTGGTGGATATTGATAATCACCATAACCACAAGCGAGAGGCGATCAGGATATATTTAGTGCTGATTTCCCATCACCCTTTTTTTAGATCTATTTTAATGAGCGCACTCAATACATTCGGAAAGGAGTAGTCATTGATTTAAAGAATCGTTTAGTAAATTTTTTTTTTCATTTGTCTCTCTTATGTCATACTTTTTTTTACCTATTGAATATAGAAACCGGTCTTAGTCGTAGTAGGAAATTTTTCATTTCTCATTATATATATATATATATATATATATATATATATATATATATATATATATATATATATATATATATATATATATATATATATATATATATATATATATATATACACACACACACATTCCTCATTCTTTCTCTCAACCTAAACCTTCCAAATCTTGGTTTAACACAGCCTGTTCTCATGCTATACATGATAGAGAGGTTACCCACAAAAGGTACTTGAGTCTTCCATCTCCTGAATCTCACGCACTTTATGTTTCTTAACGGAATCATGCCAAGTCTGTTCTTCAACTTGCCAAACATTCCTTCATAAATAGAAAATGCCAAAATCTTTCAAACTCAAACTCTCTTCGAGACTTCTTGCATCTGGCCAAAAACATTTTAAAAAAGTTTACTTGTTCATCTTTCCTTCCTTTAGTTCATCCTGATGACACCACAGTCATCTCTTCTGTCTCTAATTTTCTAATTTTCTAAAGCTGAACTCTTCTCTCAAACATTTGTTAACAACTCCACCTGTCCTTCCCTGTCCTCCTCCCTCTGACTATTTCATATCTTCAATCAAAATTCTTCGTAATTGTGTTTTCCATGTCCTCGCTGGCCTAAACCCTCGAAAGGTTTATGGACCTGATGGGGTCCCTCCTATTGTTCTCAAAAACTGTGTGCTTCCGTGCTTGCATCTTGCCTGGCTAAATTCCTTCAACTAAGTCTATCGACTTCTAGCTTTCCTTCTTGCTGGAAGTTTGCCTACATTCAGCCTGATTCTAAAGAGGATGACCGTTCTAACCCCTCAAACTACCGTCCTATAGCTTTAATCTCTTGTTTGTCTAAAGTTTTCGAATCTATCCTCAATAGAAAGATTCTTAAACATCTGTCACTTCACAATCTATCTGATCGCCAGTATGGCTTCCGTCAAGGTCTCTCTACTGGTGATCTGCCTTTCCTTACTGAGTCTTGGTCATCCTCTTTTAGAGATTTCGGTGAAACTTTTGCTGTCGGGTTAGACATATCAAAGGTTTTTGGTAGAGTATGGCACAAAACTTTGTTTTCTAAACTGCCCTCCTACAATTTCTATCCTTCTCTCTGCAACTTTATCTCAAGTTTCCTTTCCGACCGCTCTGTTGCTGCTGTAGTAGACGGCCACTATTCTTCTTCTAAATCTATTAATAGTGGTGTTCCTCAGGGTTCTGTCCTGTCACCCACTCCCTTTCTATTATTCATTAATGATCTTCTTAACCAAACTTCTTGTCCTATCCACTCCTACGCTGATAATACCACCCTACATCTTTCCACGTCCTTTCAGAGACGACAAACCCTTCAGGAAGTAAAAAAATCACGCAGGGACGCCACAGAACGCCTGACTTCTGATCTTTCAAAGATATC
>NC_059302.1:4345924-4350924 GCF_017591435.1 Portunus trituberculatus | reverse complement strand
TTCCTATGAGAGATTTTTGTCTTAAAGGCTTAAAGACTGTTTTCAAAGGTCACTGCGATGATTTGTTCAGTTCTTTCTCATCATTATTGTTTTGTTTGTTTTGTTCATTTGTTTTGTTTGATTATATATCTTTTATTTTTCATTTTATCTTATTTATTTGTTTTATTGTTTTATTGATTTCTTATCATTATTTCTTTTTAAGGTGACAGACATGGTGTGCGGATGAGAGGAGTAACAGTCTTTGCATCGTTCTTCTTTATGTGGTGAAAGTCTTTGTTGTTTTACCGGGATGGATTGCGTTACACTACAGGTGGACAGTGAAGTGATGGCTATGAAGCTATTTACTTCACAATAAGATATAGAGCTGTAGGATTCCCTTATACGTACATTTGCCTTTTTATCTATTCAATTGTGTATTTCTTTTTCTTTTTCATCTTACCAATTTGCATCATCCATGGAACATTTTTTTAAAAGTTTTGCTTCCTGTATTCCTTTTGCACGTTTGTTTGTTTATTTGTTTGTTTCTTTATCTACTTCTTTCTTTATGTCTGCTGCTTCCGTCAGAGAGTCATCACAACAGATCAACCTTCCATACACTCAGTTTTTTACAGGCATCTCTTCTTTCAGTGCATCGACAAACTTCAAAAGCCTTACTCTTTCTCCTGCCTGGTAGATCCATCCCCAATATTCTCCTCCATCCCTTATACTCTTCGTCTCTCTTGACATATCCAAACCATACTAATCTTTCTAACCTACACTGAATGAATGAAATATTGAGGAACGTCCAGCTTCTATAAAGTTACCTGTTCGCATCTAAATCAATACCTGTGCTATGAAGTATACCTGTGTGTGTGTGTGTGTGTGTGTGTGTGTGTGTGTGTGTGTGTGTGTGTGTGTGTGTGTGTGTGTGTGTGTGTGTGTGTGTGTGTGTGTGTGTGTGTGTGTGTGTGTGTGTGTGTGTGTGTGTGTGTGTGTGTGTGTGTGTGTATATATATATATATATATATATATATATATATATATATATATATATATATATATATATATATATATATATATATATATATATATATATATATATATATATATAAACAGTGTTGGATTTGAATTTCTTCACTAGGACGTGGCCTTCATTCATTCGTAGTCTGTGTCGATTTCAAGGTCCACTTTAAAACTAACCAATGGAAAATAAAAGGAAGTGTATGCGGTGATTTTTATTTGAGAATATAAGAACATAAGAAAAGAGGGAAGCTCCAAGAGGCCGCCAGCCCTACACGCGACAGTCGCTGTATGATTAAAGCTACCTGATTCCATTTATCATATTTACTCCCATTTCTCTGCTCATTTGTGTTTGTTATTGGTTATTGTTATCATAGAGAGAGGCAATGTGTTGGGATTCTTAACACACACACACACACACACACACACACACACACACACACACACACACACACACACACACACACACACACACACACACACACTCTCTCTCTCTCTCTCTCTCTCTCTCTCTCTCTGCAGTGTAACCTTTCTCTTACTTTTCACTCTTACGAGTAAAATCTAATTTACTTACGGTATTCTTGAAACTGTCAACGCCGTCATTGTTGTTGTTGTTGTTCTTCTTCTTCTTCACGTGCTTCCTTTCTTTCTTTCTTTTTTGTCTTTCTTTTCTTTGCTTTGCTTTTTATTGCAGATTGAAGGAGTCAGCGATCGTTGCGTTCCTTACAATGTATTTCCCATGGCGAATAATTCACGTGGCGTCATATGCTTTATTTCCTTTGCCATATTGACTAACTATTACTTCTCTAGGTTGTCTGAATCAACCTTCACTTGGATTCTATAATGTCTGTGTCTTGAGTCACCTTCTGCACCGCCCCTAACACCTTCCATTCTGTGGCCTCCTCACCAGAACTGAGCCGCCTGTGCCTCACTGACCTAAATGTGGAATTCCTTGGAAACCCAACACTGTATGCATATTCTTCAGATCTTTGTTGTCACCACTGATTGTTATAACGAATTAAGAGGTTGGTGGAAAATAAAAATAAAAATTTTCCTGTATAAGCCCCATTCACGCACATCAGCGTCGTGTCAGTTCAGTGTCAGTGAAATCCGTGACGCTTCAGTGACGTCTGTTCACACACGTCCGTGCCGCAGGAAGTCAGTAATATGCATGATGGCAAAGTTTCCATACATTGAAATAGCATTGATTACCATATTTTTCTTTTCATGAAGAGAGAGAGAGAGAGAGAGAGAGAGAGAGAGAGAGAGAGAGAGAGAGAGAGAGAGAGAGAGAGAGAGAGAGAGAGACTGAGTATAAGCTGAAGAAAAGAAAGCAGGTTCATGAAGCATGGAAGAATAGAGAATATGAAGGATGGTTTGCTACTCTACATACAAGGAGTTCATTGATGATGGAACATTTCTTTTTCCAAATACTTCATCTGAGGTTGCTGTTCTTCTATACTGTGGTTGTGACTAATCACGCAGAACAGGATGATTCCGAAACAATTCAATAAGTAATTCATCATGCATTTTTGTGGACAAAATCACAGTACACTGAAAGAAATCCCTGGCGACGATATTTTTCTTTTTTCATGGAATGGAGACGGAACTGACACGGAGAGCCAAAACATGACACTGCGCCGGACATGTGTGAATCCGTCAGCCGAATTCAGAGTAATGATATTTTTTCGCTGACATTAAAACAAAAACGTATATGGAGCTGATATGGCACTGATGTGTGTGTGAAACGACTTATGTTCTGCAACGGGCATTTTTGTACTCCTTTTTCATTACGTAGATATATTTACATATATTATTTTTCACACTTTTTTTATGCCAAAGAAATCACTTCATGGATCTCGACTGGAAACTCATGTTCTTAATCTACAACCCGATGATTTGTCATTCTGCTCCTCGCCCTGAAGCTGACTGATAGGTTGATCGATTTAATTTTTTCAATATTTATTCCGTGCCACATAAATCACTTCCTTGGTTTGGGGTTGTAATTCTTGTCCTGCATCTGTAACCTGATGTTTTGTTCTTCTGTTATTTACTCAGAAACCGAGATTGATTCTGATTTTCACATTTTTACACCACAGAAGCCACTGTGTGGGATTTAATCTACATCCTGATGTCTGGATCTGCCCTTAATTTCTTGTAACGAAACTGATAGAGTGATATGAGTTTTTTTTTTATTTCTCACAAAAATTATTAGGTTTAGGCCGGAAATTCTTCTTTTAAATGTCCAGTGTTCCTTGGCTTCAAACTCACTGATAGATAAGTAGATAGATAGATATATTGATTTATTTTAAGTTTCTTATTTTCTTTATACCACAGAAATCACCACTTGGATCAAGACTGAGAGTTTCTGTCCTAAATCTAACGCTTTATGCTTCAATTCCTTCGTCAAGACTCTTGCAGCTACTCGGTGCGATGATAAGTCTCATGGACCCTCAAACTTACCACAAGTCCTTCACGCTCATCCAGGAAGGTAAGAGAAAGAGCACTGAGTCTAATACACAATATATTACACTCCTTTTCACATGTCTTATTATTACAGCTGACAGAATTACTTATAGCAACGTGAAGTAATATGTACAGAAACAAAAGACGAGTATATTATTGAGATATCTCTCATCGTAGGGATCCTCCTTCGGTGTGTTCAAATCAGCTTGTTATGGGAACAGTGTGTCTGATGATGTAGTTGTGTGAGTGAATGCACCTGGCAGGGGGAAAACGCACTTAGTAACCTCTGCTATAGACTATGTTACAGGGTAGACAGAATACAACCATGGAGATTTTTTTAAACCCATATCAGGGAACACTGAGAGTTCGTGTGTGTGTGTGTGTGTGTGTGTGTGTGTGTGTGTGTGTGTGTGTGTGTGTGTGTGTGTGTGTGTGTGTGTGTGTGTGTGTGTGTGTGTGTGTGTGTGTGTGTGTGTGTGTGTGTGTGTGTGTGTGTGTATTTTCATGTAAGTGTGCTCAACATAGTACTTACACATTCATTCTTAAATACATTGCTTACAATACTGCGCACACACACACACACACACACGAGACACGTACATTGCGCAGCAGAACACCAAGCGAAGGTCCTCCAGTGACTAGTATACAACAAGGGCGGGGCGGCGGCGGTGCCCGGGCGGGCAGGCGGCGGAGCGGCGGCGGAGCTTGTTAGGTGAGCTCGATCTCGGAACATTCAGCGGACACTCGTCTCCTCTTGACGGCGTGCAGGTCATCGTCGGCCAGTAGAAAGGCCTGGGGGGGATGGGCAGTGTGGGGGTCCAGGCCGCCCCTAGGGATGGCTGGAAATAGGCGTGGGCTTGAGGTCTGCATGGCAGGCATGGGCAACCCTGTGCATTGTGGCCAGGTGGTCAGGCCGTTTGGCGTCTGTTTCCGCCGCCATCTTCGCCGGGGAGAAGAAAGGCGGGGCCGCGGCTGGACTGTGACCACCGCCCACCGCCTCGCCCTGGGACACTGGTTTTGGGGACTCTTCTCCGGCCTTTCCCTCCACGGAGCCCAGCGCCTCGGGGCCGCCCACGTCCTCGTCGCTGCTCAAGTCTGGATCTCGAGCGTCCTCGGGATGGACTTCCGCCTGCCCAGCGTCATCCCGCAGTCGCCTCAGCCGCTCCTGCTCCTCTCGCTTCTGTTTACGCCACTTGGCGCGTCTGTTCTTGAACCACACCTGTGGAAGACGGAAAGAGACACATTGAGGAGACTGCCACAACACACACACACACACACACACACACACACACACACACACACACACACACACACACACACACACACACACACACACACACACACACACACACACTCCTCCCTCTCCTTTCTCATCATGGCAAACACATGGAACGAGCAATGAGATTGCGTCAGTCATGAACGGAAGGAAAAGGTAAGGGAAGGTGAGGAGAGGGATGGTAAGGAAAGGAGGGAGAGAAGGGAGGGGAGGGAAGCGAGAAGGAAGTCCTGAAGCTCCTTAGCGAGTGTCAAGCCGG
>NC_059302.1:4328424-4340924 GCF_017591435.1 Portunus trituberculatus | reverse complement strand
CTCTGAACAGAAATGCAACTGCAGACACTACAAAATTTGAACTGCTCGATCACTCCGGCTTTTCCTTCACTGTTCATTCAGTAAGACTTAATTTGCACTGAATTATTTCAGAAGCTACGCCAGTTGAGGCGTTAAAAGTGGAAAAACTGGAGACGGATGTGCGTAACTGAGGCGAAAGTGGTGTGGTGGTATACTCGTATTCCCGCAAAAACTACATACTACTTACACGGATTAATGATATAAAGTCAGCTTCCAATAGACCGTTTCAGAAATTACAGTGGTTGAGGGAGTAAGAGAAAGCAGAAGAGGTAGAGGATGGATGTGAGTAACGGAGGAGGTGACGGTGGCGGGTGTGGTATACTCGTATGTTGCCGTAAACACTATTAGTACTCACATGAATTTCAACACCCACAATAGTTAAACCACTGAAAAATAATGATGTTAGCCGAAGGGTGTGCGTGATCCCTTCATTACCAGAACGCATTTTCATATTCATTCTGGCTACTAATTGGTGATTTTATGCAGCCTCAGAAACTTATGTGTGGAGTAAGATAGTGAAGACTGTGGCCATTAATCTTCTGACCTCCATAGACCCTTCTTAATGCAAATAAAATCGTCTAATCATACCCAAACTCAGGCGATAAATGCCTCTTAATACTGAAAAGGTCAAGCACTTCTTGCGCCGATTAACTATTCTATAACTTCAGAAGCATAGCTGTAGGGAAAGAGTTCATAAGTGGAAGCTGGTGATGGCTGGATGCAAGTGATAGCGGGGGTGGCGGTGACGGTGTATTACCCTAAAAACTAACATGAATTAACTATATATTTGCTTTCCGCCCGACAATTTTAGAAGCATAGTATTCCAAGCGTTCAGAAAGTGGAGACGATAAGGGTGGTGGTGTTGGCGCTCCTGGTGGTCAACCTCCATCACCAGGAGATTATCCTTAGTCTGCCCCGCCCTCCTCCCTGTCAGTTCCCACCCGATGCCGCCCCGCCCCACCCCACCCATCTAGCCATACCCTCTCTCTCTTTCTCTCTCTCTCTCTCTCTCTCTCTCTCTCTCTCTCTCTCTCTCTGTGTGTGTGTGTGTGTGTGTGTGTGTGTGTGTGAGAGAGAGAGAGAGAGAGAGAGAGAGAGAGAGAGAGAGAGAGAGAGAATCTCCCTGGAAGGTTAATTCGAGTGGTTGGTGATGGATAATGCAAATACCACTTCATCAGTTCTCCCCTCTCTCTCTCTCTCTCTCTCTCTCTCTCTCTCTCTCTCTCAATCCTTCCCATCACACCTCCGCAACGAGATGCATTTAAATATGGTACGCTTTTTTAGGTCAGGCGTGAACGAAATTGATCTTTAAAAATGCTTGGACACCTTTAGTTGTATTTAGTTGTATTTAGTAGTAGTAGTAGTAGTAGTAGTAGTAGTAGTAGTAGTTGTTGTTGTTTGGGGATTTTCTTCAATTTTCTTACTTTTAAACTTTTCTTTTCTCCTTATCTTTCTTTTCTTTTCTCTTCCTTAATTGTGTTTTTTTGTCGGCCTTTCTTTGTTCCTCTTTTATTTTCTTCATATTTCATCCACTGGACACTTCCCATCTGTCCTCAGTCTTGCATCACTTCCAAAACTCTGCCGCGTCTCCTACTGCGTCTCTTTCTTCTCGTCTCTTTTATTATATCTCAAGCTTTTCTTATTTGTCTGTTATGTTTATATTTATGTCCGTCTCCGTGCACGTCTTCTGTGTCTCTGTCTTAATTCCTGCCTCTCATATTATCATTCATTCTTTTCTGCATCAGTTATGCGTGTCTTTGTCTCTTTCTATCCACACGTATTTCTGTCTTAAATCCTGTCTCTTATACTCTTTCGCAGCTGTCCGCTATCTGTTCTGCTTTTCCTCTTTGCGATTACACCCATCTACTTATGCCTGTGTGTAGGTAAATATACGTCCGCTTGTCTATCTTTTTATCTGTCTTTTGTATCCGAACCCCATCCCTCCGCCGCCTGCCGCCGCCGCCTCCTCGGATAATCTAAGCTGCCAATGTACATACAACGTTGGATCAGTGTCGTGGCCATTTCCTCTCTTCCGGGGTAGAAGCGCCCAGACTACAATGCGGGAAGGGTTCAGCGCTGAGGCCACCAGGATAGCGCAGCGAGGGAGACACAGGAAGAGGAAGAGGAAGGGAAAAGAAAAAGAGGGGGGTGGGTAGAGGTATTAGAGAGAAAGATCGCGATGGGGGTTTAGCGGATCGAGGAGAGGAGGGGAAAGGGAGGAAGGGAAGGGAGGAGGTAAGTGACGCCTGGGAGGAAGAATTGTGAGAGGGATACAGGGAGGGGAGGCAATGGAGGGAGGGACGGAGGGAGGGAAGGTTGTATAAGGGAGGGTCTTACAACTGGTATGGATTGAAAAGGGAGGCTGGGAGAGGAGTTAGGCGGATCTCAGTCACTTCATGTGGGATTGGAGTGGCTGGATAAGAGGAGAAAGAGATAGAAAAAAAAGAAGAGGAGAATACTGAGAATTAAGGATGAAGGAGGTTCAAAAGAAAGAGAGAAGGAAAAGGAAAATAGAATGATACTGGCAACAAGGATAAGGAAAGTTCAGAAGATGAAATGTATATACGTAGAAGGAGAAGTAGCTAAAAGAAGTGGAATTTTGGATAAGACTAAGGAAGATACAGAAGAAGATGAAGATAAAGGAAGGAGAGAGAGAGAAAAAAAAAAAAGAGGAAGAGGGTGCAGGGAAGGAGAATGAGATGACTTAGGAATGAAAGCGAGGGTGAAAAGAGTGCAGGAATAAGTGAATTAATCAGTGAAGGAGAAGAGGAGGATCGAGGAGAAGAAGGAGCAGAAGGAATTAGCAACAACAAAGGAAGGTAACGTCACAAAAGTAAGGAAGGAAAAAGAAAATTAGAACAAAGATGAAAGAGAGAAAGAAAGAGACTGAGTAAGGGAACAAATGAGTGAGGGAGAGAAAGAGAGAGGGTAAAAAAGAAAGAAAGAAAGGTAAAAAAAAAAGATACATTAAAAACGACTAAAGGTGTGATGATCAGCGAAATGGGAGGAGGAGGAAGAGATGAGACAAAAAACAAGATAAAAATATAAATAAGAGAAGTGGGAACAGAGAGAGAGAGAGAGAGAGAGAGAGAGAGAGAGAGAGAGAGAGAGAGAGAGAGAGAGAGAGATAATAAAATAAAATGTGGAAAAAGTTAAAAGAGGGTGCTAACAGAGAGAGAGAGAGAGAGAGAGAGAGAGAGAGAGAGAGAGAGAGAGAGAGAGAGAGAAGAGAGAGAGAACAAAGAGAGGATGAAAGGATAATCTTTGGATGATGCTTGTTCTATCCCTCTTCTTCGGTGATGTGTGGCGTGCGCGAAAATAGCGTTGGGGTCTCTCTCTCTCTCTCTCTCTCTCTCTCTCTCTCTCTCGCTCATTTTACTTTCAGCGCCGCCTACACTTCGCAATGCAAGAGAACGCACTGCAGTCAATGTTTGTAGGCGAGTAAGTGCAATTTATCCATAAAAACGTCACTGCAAGGGAGACAAGAGGATATGATGAGAAGGAGGCGAGAAAGAGGAGAAGAGGAAGGAGGAGGAGGAGGGAGACGAAGAGGAAGAATAGGAAGATTAAGAGAATAAACCAGAACAAGAACAAAAACCAAGAGCAATAAGTCAACAACAACAACAACAATAACAACAACGAGTTAAAGAAAAAAAAAACACACGCGATTTCACCTCTGCAGTCGTAACCAAATCCCCAAAATGTCATAATTCAACCTCCCTTTTTACCTTTCGTCCTTTCCCTCACTCTCTTCTCCGGATCTCAGTGCAAGGCGACGCACCCAAGTAGCTCTTTTCACTCACTCGTATCCTGTGTTTCCATATGGAGTGCCGGGAGAAAGATGGAAGGATCGTGTTTGTGTAGCGTATCAGGATAACGATAACCAGTACACCAGATCCCCGAGGCTCCATGGTGCATTGATCTGTGGAAAATCTCTCTCTCTCTCTCTCTCTCTCTCTCTCTCTCTCTCTCTCTCTCTCTCTCTCTCTTGCGTGTTCAAGATTTAGCGATTCATTGGTTATTGGGAATTTTTCTTTTCTCTCCTCTCCGATCTCATTCGATAAAGGTTGTCTAGAGCTGGTGTACTAAATCTATGGAGCACTAGTCAGAAAATTAAAAAGGACACAAATCGATAGGCTGATTGATTTAACTGATATAAACCTATAGATATTTTTTGCTTTTAGCTCTCGTGTGTAAGATTTACCTCCGTTCAGATCGTAAGCATGACTGCAAGGCCCAAACTGAGTGAGTAGCTATAGAAGACTGATTAGTGGATAGGCCGACATTGCGAAAATTCTTAAGATGCCACTTCTTTCAGTTCTAATTCGATTCTGACCGAACTAATTAACATGTTAACTAAATTGATAAAGTGACTGATTAATAAAGAAACAATTAATGGACGAATAGGCAGATAGATGTAATATATTAAGCTATTGTTATTTTTTAAGATAAATAATTTAGCCAAAGTACTACTGTCTTGATATCTACAATTCAGTAAAGAATGAATTCGACAAATAGATGAATGATATTAACTGACGAATTAGGATAAAGATGACAGGAACGAGTGATGAGATGGACATATTTGATCAGTAAGAATATGTTAATCAATATCATTCACTCGACTAATTGTCACTAACAGACTAACCTACTTTATTTTCGAATAGGAATGAGAATGACAGTGGTGAGTGAGGAGGTAGACAAATTTGATGGATAAGAATGATGACAGTATGAGTGGTGTAATCCCGTAGCAACGCCCCACACCCCGCTGTGTCTCTGGGAGGTAAAAACAGAATGATTTTATGAACATTGCTCAACCCGGTGCGACGAGCGGAGGAAGAGATTGTTGGCTTAAGTGTTCCTATGCTTAAATACTCTAACTTTCATTAGGATTATTTAGAAATGCCACACAAGCCATTCGACGGGTTTTCATGGGTGTTTTCTCTATTAATGGCGTCACATGTACGTTAAAATATCGCTAGAATCGTGCAGATAGTTTTGAAAAGCCTCAGTAATTTCCATTAAAGTTTACCGAAAGTTGTCTAGATGAAGCGAAGAAAATTAATGTTTCAGAATACGGTCTGGAATATATGAATTATGTAAAACCTGAACTTCATAAACGCAACGATGAAAAGACGTTAATTATCGCTGAACTCCAAAAACACTCGTAACTTGCATTAAAACTAACATAAAGTTACCGAAAGAAATGTTTCGGAATACGAAATTAAGGACTTCAATGAAAACGTCAAATTTTATAGACATAGAGATAAATAATATAATGAAAGTAGAAAGTATAGTAATTGGTGTAGAAATGTGTGCTGTAGCAATTATCAAGTTGCTGTAGTGGCGGGGCGGCAGCGACGTGGCGGCCGGTGTAGGTAACGAAGCATGGCAGGTGCGACGGTAGTAAGACAAAACACTGAAATGGACACACTGATTTACGACCAGATAGTCCCATAATCGCGTACAGCTTTTTTAGACCTTTGTATTCTTAGCTAAGTCAGTTTGATAGCTGTATAGTCTAGGCTCTAGAATAATAGAAAATTACTTACATTCTCTTTTCCTGTCATACAAAGATATTTCACATTGCTCTAAATACTAACGAAAGATGATTATAGCAAGAGTCGAGTCGTAGCAACAAGAGCATATAACTCCGAGTAAGATCACGAAAACACGCAGAAGGGAAGAAACATTCCTCTGCAGGTGACTCCCTTAGGAGTGATGAGGGTCTAAGAGGATCAGCCGCGTCACTGTAGGAAGCTGAGAAAAACTGCCCGTAATTATGTCTATTTGATTATGAGTTTTACGTCGTCTTCCTCGTCGTGGTTTAGTTGAAGTCCCCGTGAAGGTGGCGGCACGTGGCGTGTGTGTGTGTGTGTGTGTGTGTGTGTGTGTGTGTGTGTGTGTGTGTGTGTGTGTGTGTGTGTGTGTGTGTGTGTGTGTGTGTGTGTGACCGGGAGTTGGGTGTCCGTTAGCGCACTTAAATTTGTTATACCTAAGTCATACCACAAGGCAAATTTTTAATGACCTAATTTTGGAGAGACTTTGTTTACGTGGTGTTTTCCTTAAATCTTTCAGTTTTAGCGATGGATCACTGAAATATATAGAACACTCTCACTTATCCATCTACATCCTCACACAACTACAACAAGATGCAAAGGTAACAGAGACAAGAAGTGTATGCATGTCCCTCAAATGAGACAAGTATAGATACATAGACAGAACCAAGCTGGCTCCAACTCCGCTTTACAACTGACCCGTCCATCCACAGTCCCCCACACACATACGGCAAGGTAAGAGGGCACTACTCAGGCTAAAACTGTTGCCGCGAACTTGACCTTTTAGTCATGATTTTATTACCTTACCGCGAAGCCAGCAGGATTGTCACACATACACAAACACCACTAGTTCCTTACCTCGACTCTCTCCTCCTTGAGATCTACTTTGAGGGCGAGCTGTTCCCTTAGGAGCACATCAGGATAGTGGGTTTTGGCGAAGGTTCTCTCCAGCTCCTCCAATTGTTCCTCGGTGAAGATGGTTCTGTGACGCCTCTTCCTCTTTCCGCCCGCCCCGGAGCCGCCGAAGAGGGAGGCGGAGTACAGGCCGGGGTACTGGCTTGTTCCTGAGAAGAAAATGATGGTGAGATGCTTCGTCTTTCACTCCTATTTGACACATCATTCTTTAATAACTAACCACTCTGACATTCTTTCTTGTTCTACAGTCTCCTTATAACGTTGCACTGACTAGACACTGCAAATATCTTCGTTTCAGACGCTTATAAAGGTTTCCTAATTTGCTTCTAGTGTAAAAAATTGTCGCTTGTCGCAGGGAAAAGAGTTAGTCTGTCAATTTTATTAATTATAACTTTGTGAAAGAAGTGAAATTTGAAGTGTTTTGGTGAGGGATGTTTTGGTGTTTTCTTGTCTCGGGTTCGTGCTTGAGACGCGTGTGTGGTAAGTCTGTCTGTCCGTCCGTCTATCTGTCACTTTCTGTCAGTCTTTCGTTTGCTTCTGTTTGTTTCTTTGTGTGTTACTGTTTTGTCATTGTTCTTTCTTTGTGTATTTGTTTGGTGATGGAAGTTTTGGTGTTGATAGTTCGTCAGTCAGTCTCATTTTTCTGTCGCTGTTTCTGTTTCCTTTGTCTATCTATCTGTTTGTTTCTTTCCCTTTCTTTGTTTCTGTTTGTCTGCCTGTCTGTTCTTTTTTATTTATTTATTTTTTTTTTTGCCGGTCTCTCTCTCTCTCTCTCTCTCTCTCTCTCTCTCTCTCTCTCTCTCTCTCTCTCTCTCTCGCAAACTTCCCCGCAAACACGATGTCAGCCTTGGTTACTGAATTTGATTGGTCCGCTAGATGTTCGGGTGAGTCGCTAATGTTCAGTGTTAAGGTAAGGTCGACATTTTATTTGTTTAGAGTTTGAGTATTTAATTTAATTATTAATGTAAAGTTATTAATTTATCGAGTACTATTCATGAGAAAACCACTTACACTCCGCGAGCTAAAAAATTATGCTCTTGTAATTATTATTCAAACTCCATTGTATTTAGGATATGGTGATATTATAGAATTATTAATTCATCATGGACTATACGACTTTCCCGTGAGAGGAGCATCAGCTATTCCGGAGCTAAAACTAATCATGTATCATTATTCAAATTCCATTTTTTGGAGGAAGGTTAGGTGCAAGATTTGGCGAACTAATTGTAGAACTATCAACACATCAAGCAGTAAACGGCTTTTCAAGAGAGACACACCGAGACATTGTATTTATTTTTCAAACTCGATTTTTTTATGCGCAATCACTATTTGGCCAGACGTGCCAAATAATTGTTGTGTCTTTCTAGCTTATTAAAGTTAGCAAGAAGGCATACGTATACATATACCATGAAATATTGCTTCTAAGTCAAGATCACGGACACAAAAGCACAGTATCACGAAGGAGGAGGCTTGCTTAGTCAACCTTGTCCTCACTCACGTACTTTGTTTGCTATAGTGACAGTATCCGCATTATGGACCAAGAAGCTTGCCTGGTACAGTACATGTCCTCACCTTGTAATACCTTTGTAATTATCACACGTAAATTATCCGCCCTCCCCCCCCCCCGCCAATTACTCTTTCAATCTAGTAATTAATATTCATCGTCAGCTTAACTTAATGACAATATGTTATCTTTCGAAACAAACTTCATTCATGCCCTTGTTTCCTTGCAAACCACAGTCTTTGTGTTCACGAAACCATGAACTCCCCAACGCTGCCTTACCGAAGTTGCAGTTTTCGTCACTCTCTCAGACAACAAACAACATGCAAAGCAGACAGTGGAACCCGATCACAGCTGAGGAGGTTTTATTGGTTACCTAGCAAACAGGCAAAGGTAACTGGCTGCAAATGGCTGCCGTATACAGTAGCGAGTTTCCACACGGTAGTACCAGTAGCGCCATCTTGCAGCTCGCATTGGACGCGTATGCGGGAGCTGAACACACGTAATGAGCCAGCAGGTGATGGTTCATTTTTTTAAATCCTCGATCTTCTGTCATGTTGGATAAGATCGAATCCTAGTTACACTCTTAATGTAGGGGACCCAAAACATCTGGTGTGAGAGCGTGTGTGTATCTCTGAACTGCAAACGACCGACTGCATCTTCTTTCGCCCGTTTTATTACATTCATCTATTATTTCAATTATTTTCAAAGGCCGCAGAGACAACTATTTATGTTCTCGCATGTGTCTTTCCTATTTCAGCTTTTTACAACCTTCTTGAACTATCACGACACTCACTGAAACACCCAGGAAAACCCCAATATCTTTCATTGCAACGTGTTGAAAGCAGTCAAGATAACAAAAAGTTGAAGAGTACGGGACTTTGTGCTACAATTGTTTACTGCGGCAAGGGTCAGTTGTTGCGCCGCTGTACTTCAAATACCACTGTCACCATTACCAGTGTTCACCCGCCCACTGTTGTGTTTAAGACGATGTTCAGTGGCGATAACTTTTCTGTACCGCGGTGGACTCCGGAAAAGTCACGCCAGATTCATGAAACATCTTACGTATATATGTTTCATGTTTCCCATTAGATATTAGGTGATGAGTGTTCTTAGACGTATTCCCGTTAATCAATAAGTTTACGATAGATAAAGTCTGTGGATGGGCTGTACTGGGCTATCGTGATGGATGTTCTTATTTTATTGCTATTCTACCACTTTTTATAATTTATTACCTGGTTTACTTTATTTATCCACTCTTTTAAACTATTTAGTACATCGACAGTATCAGCAAACTCTCAAACAAAATTAGCTGCTGTATGCTTAATCTCTCAACTGGCGGATTTATAGATTATGTATAAGTCCTAAAAAGTTATAACTGGTAACGATGACGATCACTGTTGTGTAGGATCCCCATACGCTGACAAGACCTTGTGACGCTATACATACTCAATCGACATAAAGATTTACTGACATTTCACGACTGACCACTTCGCCTTCACAACATGTCTCTGGAAGCCTCACGGACAGCGCTAAGGATGCGTGAAGCTCATCATGGTTAGGTTTCTCTCAGTGTTTGTGGCAATGCGTGGCGTCGCCGTCTTTAGTATGATAGTTTTCTTCTTATGACTTGTGATTTATTATTGATTGGTGTGTGTGTGTGTGTGTGTGTGTGTGTGTGTGTGTGTGTGTGTGTGTGTGTGTGTGTGTGTGTGAAGGAAAGCAAAGAATAGAATGTTTAGATAGTTTCTTTATGATGCATTACTGATATTGATTTGGTCCCGTGATTCAGAATGAAACAGCTGAATGTTGTGTATCTTTGCGTCCTCGTTACAACAGACAATAAATGTTCATATACAGGAAGAACATACAGCCACACATTTATCGGCCCTTAGGAAAACTGTGACAACCTACACTATGAAGTTTATGTAAGAGGCGTAGGAGAGTAAAGGCTCCTTGTGGTATCTAAAAAGATGGAGAAAGGAAGTCACTCTCAAGTCGGACGTGGGTCAATATTCAGAACCATCATTGTTTGTGTGGTCGTTCTATCTTAAACTTCTCATCACTGTAAAAACTGTTTGCATTGAGATACCGGAAGGAAAGGAGGGAAAAACAGAAGTTATTTTTGTATTTTCAAGTTACAAAAAATATTTACGAGAGTCCATCACCAAACAAAAAAAAGCAGGATCTAAAATCTTACACCGAATAAAGAAAAAAAGGTCTGCAAGGAAGAAATAATTAAACGTTTTGTGATCATATAGACAGTGTTTAGCGTTTACAGAGATGATTCTACGGATACTCACAGATATTTTTTTGACCAGTGACAGTGCATAAACCTCGCTAAACCATAAACATGATGGAAAACAAATAGAAATGACAAAATATCAAGATGGGGGCCACCGTGGTATAGTGGAACCATGCGTGCTTTGGAGTCCGAGGGTCTCCAAGCGCACTGGTTCGAATTCTGTCTAGGGTCCCAGTGTAGGTTGGGCTTCCTCACTCTGGGTACGACAAAAAGTATCCCGTTTAGCCCATAAATTCCCGTGAAAACCCCACATGGTACAAATATATATGTAAAAATAAATAGATGGACATTAGTGTTCGCAAAAGGCGCTTTCATGATTTTAACGGCAGTCTAACATCAACAAGAAGGGAAAAAACTGTGAAAACCCGATTAGTCTCTTTGTGGGCTTCTGACAAAAATAATGACGAGAGAACAGAGCGTTTAGGAATATGAAGCATAGATAGATGAGGACGCTGCTTCTCCCATTAGATGGCGCTCAACACTGTGGCTCCTTTTGTTTCTCCTTGTGTTGATTTGCGATGATTTCAATGTATCACTGGTCCTGCTTAGTTATACTTGTAGGATATTTGGTAGAGAGAGAGAGAGAGAGAGAGAGAGAGAGAGAGAGAGAGAGAGAGAGAGAGAGAGAGAGAGAGAGAGAGAGACTAAGAAGAAAACAGACGAAATAGATAATAAATAGAAAAATAAATCAATAAATAAACCCAGATATAACAAGTGAATAGATATACAATAAGCGAAACATAAACAACACCCATGCAATTTAAAGAGACAAAAAAGTCTTGCATATACGCGGACCTCCACGCATTGCAGGAAACAGGGGAACGGTTAGGAGGAGGAGAAGAAGAAGAAGAAGAAGAAGAAGAAGAAGAAGAAGAAGAAGAAGAAGAAGAAGAAGAAGAAGAAGAAGAGAGGAGGAGGAAATTGAGGAGGAGGAGGAAGAGGCTACAGAAAACTAAATACAAAGAGGAGAAAGATTGATTGATTGACATACAAGAAAAACCACGACATTGCGGTCATATGGCGCCGCTGTAAAACGTTGAAAAGCAGCCAAAACATTGATAGAGTAAAATAATAGCAACAATAAGAGAGACGGCGGATGGGAGGGGGTAGGAGGCTAGGAGCGGAGATGGTGGTTGATAGGGACATTATGAGTGGATAGGATTAAGGATAGGAGGGATAATGTAGTGGTGCTGTTCAGTGGAGTTAGAAATGGAAATATTGAAGTGGTAATGATGGGGGAGGATAACTCAATAAGGAAAAGGATGAGGATATAATAATGGTGTGTGTGTGTGTGTGTGTGTGTGTGTGTGAGAGAGAGAGAGAGAGAGAGAGAGAGAGATGTTGAAGTGAAAAATGCGTGTGGCAGAGGAGGACTAGAAACGGGTATCGTGGTTATGGAAGAAGAAGAAGAAGAAGAAGAAGAAGTAGTAGTAGTAGTAGTAGTAGTAGTAATGGTAAAGGAGATGATGAAATACATGAAAATATAAAAGGAAGACATGGACAATGATAAGGAGAAGAATGAAGATCAGGAAAAAAAAGGAGGAAAAGGAGAAGGATGAGGATAAGAAGAGAGACATTAAATTAGCGTGAAATCCTCCAAGAAGATCCACGAATCGTCTTAAGACTCGAATTCAGTAATCAGGCGAAACCTCTGCGCTGTCCAACGAACCAGCGAACCAGCGAGTCAGAGAAGCGACCCCACGCGAAGAAAACGGAGGAAGGAAAGGAAAGAAGGGAAAAAAAGGGTCATCTTGCTCGACCTGGCGGGAAGAAAAGAGGCCATTTAGATTGATATCGAGGGAGGGAAAAGAGGATTGTGGCAGTCAGCCTTCCTTAAGAGTGGTAAGCCCTGGTCCTCGCGGTCGTCCTTATGAGGAATAACAATAATCTGATATGAAGTCGTTTGGAAGCCGTTCCGCTCAAACAGAGATGCCCTATAGGTGTTTACGCCGCGAGAGAGAGAGAGAGAGAGAGAGAGAGAGAGAGAGAGAGACTATTCGTTCAATTTTACAAAATATATATATGGAGTGATCGGTGCTTCTCTCTCTCTCTCTCTCTCTCTCTCTCTCAAGGGTGGCGGGACCAGCCGGATGGACGGACAGGCAGACAGACTGACAAACCAACACCACAATAAGCCTGACACCGCGAGGTCGAGAAGTTAAGACGAGGATTAGCCGCAAGGAGT
>NC_059302.1:4313424-4320924 GCF_017591435.1 Portunus trituberculatus | reverse complement strand
AAAGCAGGATTCAGGACTCTAAGTGAGGTCGAAATGCTCATTATGTCAGGTCACACAGAGGTCATGGGGAACGGTTGGGTCACTGAGGTATCCCAAGGCCTGGGGGAGCGAAATATATAAGCAGGGATTACGAAACCATGTCAGATTCAGTGCTGTATACAGTAGTGCTTTCTCTGAAAAAGGTCAAATAATAAATAATAATTGCTTCAAGCACCTTTACACGAACCACGACTGACCGTTGAGTCCCTCTCTCCCTCACTCCAGTACTACTCTCCTCGCTCTACCATCGTCGATCGTGAAATCAACATAATCTAAATTTCATTTTATCTCCATATTTACTAATTTATTCCAAAAATGTCACATCCTCATTATCGCCTGCACCCGAAAAACTTTGGTATATAACTATATATGCAAAAGAATCTTCACTTCCATGTTTTTTGACGAAGGGATAAAATTCCATTTATATGAAAGTGTTAAAATAGTTTGATCAGTTAGTAAATGCTGAATTTGAGAATTTCATTTTGATTACCTTTCTTTCGTAAGTAAAATCTGAATATGTTTTATGTGTTAATTTCTCCTTTACATGAACACTGCAATATAACTAAATATTCATAATAGTGCTATAGATGTAGAAGTAAACATAAACATATATATATATATATATATATATATATATATATATATATATATATATATATATATATATATATATATATATATATACATATATACACACACACACACACACACACACACACACACACACACACACACACACACACACACACACACACACACACACACACACACACTTGGGGTCTCACTGAACAGATGAAAGTGTTGAACGCGGTCGTGCCAGGAAAAGCTTGAGAACCTTTAATATAGAGACTGAAAAACTTTTCGGATGAAGACAAAACGGCTCAACCTCCATTCACTAGAGAGAAGGGTGCGTGGGGACAGGATAGAAGTATCTAATTAAGTAAAAGAAATGAACAATGGTGATGTAAGTGACGTTCCCATAACAAACAATCAGGACAGAACTCGAGGTATATAATGGATATAACCCAGACAAGTTTGGATATAGGAAAGATATTGGTAAAAACTGATTCACGAACAGAGTGCACGGCGTATGAGTGGAACGAGCTTACTAGTAAGTCATGTGGTCAGTACCAACACGTTAGGTAGTATGAAGAGAATGTTAGGTGAGAAGACAGGTAGCAAAAGAAGGTTGGGGAGTTAAGGAGGGAGAAGGGAAGACCACGATTGATAAAGGAGCTGCTTAATGTAAACCACCTGGCTTTTTGCACTCTCCTTCCCCTCTTTCATTCTGTGTTCTTATGTTTGGTAGGTTTGTTTCAACTTAAAAACAGTTTCTCTCTATCAAGATATTTAAAGAATCGATAGGAAATCTGTTCTTGAATTGGTTGGTAGATGATTGGAATACACCCAGTAATCAGGTTGTTGTTTCCAAGTTAATGGGGAGTTTTAACAGAATGGTAGGCAGATTTATGGAGAGGGGGATTGATAGAAATAGGTGGGTATGGTGCATATGAAGACTGTCACGTGTGGCTAGGATGTTTTCTTCAGCTTTTTCTAATTTTCCTACGGTTTTATGTTAGGTTTTTTTTATTTATATATTCATTTATTCATTTATGTACTTACATATATTTATTTATCTATTATATATCTATTTTATTTTATTCATTTATTTATTTTTTTTTTGCCAAGCTTTCTTACTCCTCAGCATCACGTCAGGTCAGGTCACCCTCGCGTAGACACACAACAGTATCTTACATAACATAAAATGTATCACATAATTCTAACATTTATGAATTTATCATTAATTTTCTGGTGAATGAAGCGTCGTTTTTGAATTTCAAATATAGTAATACCGACAATACAGGTTTATATGACTTTGGGGTATGTCATTACAATAATTAAGACCTGCAGTGGTAAAATATATAGCATGGATATGGAAGATTGGTCGCAATAGATATTATGATGTAGTTCAAGAATATTGTGACACAGTCGTCTTGGTACAGAACAAACAGACGGCAGACAGTGCATGGGTGGAGGAAGCAGCAAGGGGCGGGGAGGGAAGTGGAGGAAGGAGAGTAGGAGATGATTGTAACAGGAATGGAAGAGAGAATGACATGAAAGGAGATTGGGGAAGGAATGAGATGAGAGAAAGTTTATGGATGAGGAATATGCATGAGTGTGGCGGGAGGAAAGAAACTGGTGGTGTTTAGGAAGGGGGTAGAGGAGGTTGTGGAGGAAGATGAGCGGAAAAGGCCTGGAAGGAAAGAGATGAGTGTAGTTTGTGAGGCAAGAGGGATATGAGTGAAGGACGTGCGGAAGGAAAAAGGATGAGTATTGCTTGGGAGACGAAAGAGATGTTTGGTGGAGGTTGTGGGAAGAAGGATGGAAGAGCCTTTTTATTCTGCAGTGATTGCTGCTGCTGCTGCTGCTGCTGCTGCTGCTGATGATGATGATGATGATGATGATGATGATGATGATAATGATGTCGATGTCAATGACAATGATGATAATAATGATGATAATGGTAATAATAACAATTATGATGATGATGGCGATGATGATGGGTGCTATTGTATTCTTCCTTAAATCCAGAACAGGACTTGTAGTGCTGAGAGTGAGCACTTGCTTCACTTTTATTGCTTAACTGATGAAGTCCACATCCTCATTATAAAAAGGGTACGCTTCCTTTGAACATTCCTTTCTCTGATTTATTTTTCCTCCTCTGCATTCCTCTCCCTGCTTACTGAACCAGAAAGCCAACCAAACTTAACCTAGTGGAATTAAAAAAAAAAAAAAAAAAAAACAGCCAAACTTAGCCAAGCATAACCAGCAACCCGACCTAACATAATTTAAGTGAGAAAGAGGCTGAAGACAATCAGTCTGAGAAGAGGAATTGATAAGTCAAAAAACTTTTGATTACACCTGTCTAAAGTAGCATGCAGTATGAGTGGAACCTCTCATACACGTAAAGTTTAAAGTTTAGATTATGAGTAAATGACAGAATGAGGATGTTCAGTGTAGAAGAGGGGGACAATTGTGTGTCACTGAAGAAGGGAGGATTGCCTCAACCAGAAATTTTAGAGAGATCGAAAGTCAGGTGTTTTGTGTTCTCCCTGCGTGATATGTTTGCCTCCTGAAGGATTGATCGTTTATGAAAAGACAGGAAAAAGTGTGTGTTGTATCATCAGTGTAGGAGTGGATTGGACAGGAAGTTGAATTTAGACGATTATAAGAAGAGAGCGAGTGACAGGATAGAGGAACACTTTTCTTATTAGACCGAGGAGAACAGTGAACGTGTGCCACAGCAGCAGTAGAACGATCAGAAAGGAAACTTCAGTTAAAGTTGCAGAGAAAAGATGAAAATCGTAGAAAGGTACTTTAGAGATCAAACAAAAGTTTCACCAAAATGGTGTGGGAGATGTAGCGCTCTCCCGTTAACCCTATAGCGGTGTCATATGACCGTAGCTGTTGTGGAGCCTAAAAGAATAATTTCCATTTTTCACCAAAGTCTCTAAAAATTAGTGAGCAAGACTCAGTAAGCAAAACTAGAATATCATCAGTAGAGCGGCCTTGAAACCGTACTGGTGATAAGATAGAAAATTTTGAAGTGAAAGATGTTTAGGAATCTTCCTGTTGAGGATAGATTAAAAAGTTTTGATAAGCCGGAGATAAAAGCAACAGGACGGTAGTTTGAGTGATTAAGAACGGTCACCGTTTTTAGTAACAGTATGAATCTAAGCAAAAAGATTAATGCTGACAGACAGTTGAAAGAACGGAGGTAAAATTTCTTAGAACAACAGGAGGTCCATAAGGCATCTGAGGGTTTAGGCCATATTCTAATAGATAGTATGAAGTAGTCAGAGGGTGGAGGAGACGAAGAAAGAAGCTCTGAATCATTCAAGGTAAAATTTTCAGTAAAAGTTTGAGAGATGAGTTGAGCTTTAAAGACAGATGCGATGGCAGTGTTGCCATCGGGATGAAATAAAGGAGGGAAAGGTGAAGAAATAAAGTTATTGAAGATGTTTTTGACTAGATGCCAGAAAACTCGAGAGGACTTAGGCAGAAATATAGAAATATAGGTGATGGAAGGTTCAAGTACCTCTTGTGGGTAACCTCCTATCATATACTGTACGTATAGCGCGAGAAATGCTATGTTAAACCAACGTCTTGAAGATTCAGGTCGAGAGAAAAAAAAAAAAGAGTAATGTACGCCTTATTGCCAAAACACTGTCACCTCTGTTATGCGCTCAGCACAGAGATGGAGCTCTGTCACGAAAGCAGTATTCACTCCAAGGAAAATCAGCATGACAACTCCTCAGTTCCCCCCATCTAACAGAGACAAAACGCCAGAGGCACCTCCGCATTGAGAGATCCTGAGGAGGGGTTGGAGAGATAGAACAAGATACAGAAATGAGATTGTGATAGGAGAAGATTAGGTAAAAGGATAAGTGGAAAGATTAGAGGTTAGAAAAAGGTTAACAATTTTGAGTATGTCTCCAAGACGGTCAAGAATACGAGTTAGTTGCTCTAGGCCATGGAGGATAGCAAACTTAAAGGCTAGTTCACCAGTATAGTCAGAGAAGGGAGAGAAAAACCAAAACTGGCGGTGAACATTAAAGTCTCTTAGAATAGAAATTTTCGCAAAAGAATGAGTCAGAATGTGCTTTTGAAGTTAAATAGTCAAAAAATTCTTATAGGTATAGGAGTTAGGGGAGAGGTAGACAGCACAGGTAAATTTAGTTCTGAAGTCGTAGCCAGAGGGTGGAATACTCGAAAGATTCAAGATCATGAGTACGAGAGCAAGTTAAGTCGTTGCACACAGAGACGTAACTTCCAGCTTTGGAATGAAAATAAACGTAGAAAAAATAGGAGAGAACAGAAAAGGGGCTACCGTCGATTGCCTCAGACACCTGTGCTTCGGTGAGGAAAAAAGTTGAGATTTAGAAGAGGAGAGGAATGTTATACAGATTGAAAATTAGATCTACAGATAGCGAATCTTGCAGACGTTAGTGAAGAAAAACTTGAGGATGTCAAGACATTTAGGCTCGATACCTGTAGAGTAGTCCGACCTGGGTACATTTATGGTTCCGTCCCCAGAAGGGAGGACTCCGAGGCTGATGCAGTAGTCGCCATATCTAATTCCGATATTTTGATAAACGGTGTGTGTGTGTGTGTGTGTGTGTGTGTGTGTGTGTGTGTGTGTGTAATTCACCTCGGTCGTCTGCTGGTCACCCAGCCAATGTTCCCCATTACGGAGCGAGCTCAGAGCTCATAGACCGATCTTCGGGTAGGACTGAGACCACAACACACTCCACACACCGGGAAAGCGAGGCCACAACCCCTCGAGTTACATCCCGTACCTATTTACTGTTAGGTGAACAGGGGCTACACATTAAGAGGCTTGCCCATTTGCCTCGCCGCCTCCAGGATTCGAACCCGGACCCTCTCGAGTGTGAGTCGAGCGTGCTAACCACTACACTACGCGTGTGTGTGTGTGTGTGTGTGTGTGTGTGTGTGTGTGTGTGTGTGTGTGTGTGTGTGTGTGTGTGTTTACTAGTTAAGTGCATGTAGTTTTGTGTAAAGGAAGAAAGTTGTCTTTGAAAGACAGGATGTGGCTGTCCGCCTTGTGTTGACAAAGGGAAATATTGAGTGAGGGCACATTGGCTTGAATTATAAGTCAGTTCACAGCATCCCTTGATCCAGTGCTTTTTACTTCATTGTGAGTAATTATCGTTTCGGTAGCTGTATATTGCCTCCACATTTACTACCTCCGGCCATCAATCTGTACTAATTCAGACCATGTGCAGCAGCGGTTCATATTTAACATCTAAGAACTTGAGAATGTCAGAAAACAGAGATCATAAAAGCCAGAGAAGAAAGATGTCAGAAGGAAAAAGAGTTTGATGGGCAATTCTTAAATGGAGGGAACCTATCAGGAGGGAAAGTGTTTATAGGAGAAATGGTTCCAAGAGGAAATTGTAGCTAGGATAAAAAAGAAATGTCCTTGGGGAAGTGTACTGGGAGAAATTGCGACAGGGGAAAATATGCAAGTAAAAAAGCGACGAAAAAAAATTAGGAAGTCACACTGAGTAACAATTATTCATTACCTAAACTTACGAATGCATGGAAACTCTAATTTGGTGCACTCTTTATTTTGCATGTTAAGTCACTTTATTGATATATTTACCTATTCATTTATTCATTCTAGACTAAAGATTAAGATGTTGTAGATGAGCGACAGGACCTTGTCTCACATTCATTATACCGCGTGTGTGACTCATCTGACGGAGAAAAAAGAAAGCAAAATTACACCAAGTAGAATAAACAAAAGAACGAAAGAAAGGAAGACAGGAAGAAATAAAGTAAAATAAATCCACGAATGTAATGAAAAAGATAAATAGATACAAAAACACTATTGCTATTTTGTTGATCTCTTTTTTATCCACTGCAGAAATAATACTTTTTTCCTTCGTTTCTTCATCTTACAAATGCTAGTTTTACTTATTGTTTTTTTTTCTTTCTTTCCTCCGTTTCTTTCTTCACCGTTGTTCTCTTTTTTTTTTTTTTCTTATCAGAAGTCTGTTATTATTTATTGTCTTTTCTTTCTTGTTCCTTTATTTAACATTTTATTCTCTTTTCGTAACGACACGATTGCCATTCTGTTATTCTTTATGTACAGTATATTTTTTTTTCGAAGATTTTGTTGTTCTCATTTTTTTTCCCACTAGGTATACAGGTGTGGCTTTTTTAGGTGTTGTTCTTTCCTGTCATAATGAGAGTGTGAATGTTGGTCTTAACTGCTTTTGTATTTTCTTTGAGTGAACTCGCAAAAGCTACTTCTTAATTGTAATTTTCTATTTTTACTAAGTATGGAGAAAAACTGATATTTTTCCGCGTCTCTCTCTCTCTCTCTCTCTCTCTCTCTCTCTCTCTCTCTCTCTCTCTCTCTCTCTCTCTCTCTCTCTCTCTCTCTCTCTCTCTCTCTCTCTCTCTCTCTCTCTCTCTCTCTCTCTCTCTCTCTCTCTCTCTCTCTCTTTTGCTCCATTCATCCACAACTACAATAACGTCATTTCGAAATCATTTTGTAATCATGAATAAAATCAGCATTACTCACTCGTATATTAGCTTCGTACATTGTCACCATTGATTACCGTAACGCATTACGTAGTACCAATGAAACTTTACACAACATCCTTTTTTTTTTATTTATTTATCGGAACAACAACGGATTAACATGAACAATAATAGATTAAAAGATGAAGCCTGGAAGCCCCAACTAGGTACCGACAGTGAACTATTGACTATTTGACATCAACGTATGGTGCTGCTGACAATCAATCTAGGAATGAATGCAGGTGTGTCAATATTAATCCTTGCAGGTGAAAGAGTTCAAATAGACGGGTGTAAGATCAATGGAGAAATGAGATGCAGCTGTAACGTGAGTATACTGTACATCGCTTA